>NC_142037.1:53087434-53390465 GCF_982192425.1 Myodes glareolus | reverse complement strand
ATAAATATGATGCATATTATCCCACAAAATTAATAAAAAGGTGAAATTGCATTGATTTTACCTTTGTCCTGCAGCAATATTATGATAACTAAGTAATTTAAATAATACATGATATTTTGGAACTCCTGATGGAGGGGAGAAACAGTAAATTGAGAAGGTGAGAAATAAAAGGAAAATAGCAGGATACCATCTGATAGGGGGAATAGGGAAAGCTTTGGAGGAGGAAAGATGAATGAAGCTAAATAATGTAAGAGGGTTTGTAGGTAAGTTATTATAGATGGGAGAAAAGTCCCAGGAAACATTTTTACTGACAATTTACCAAAATAAAGCATGATTCATGCAATTAAGTGTATAAATATACATATGTAGTTTTAACTATCTTTTTTCTCATTCTGGCTGATGGTATTCAGTTCAAGAGCCAAAGACCAACTAACTAAAATACCAATATCAGAAATTAGAATTGTTGACCTGAGGTGTCAAAAAGGAATATCAAAATACACAGCCTATTCCTTTTTCCTTTGACTGCCCCCACAGAGGTGGAAGGTAAGTTCAAACGGCTAAAGACAACTTGCACTTCAGAAACGGGGTCCAGAGGTCCTTGAACTTGAAACTGATTTGAAAGGTAGCACCCTTATCAATAGGTGCCAAGGAATTAGAAGGTACCAGGAAAGCTTCCAAAGAATGGAAGAAACCAACAGTATGATGGTTACTCAGCTATGATGCCTATAAACCACATAAATGTCCAGGATGGTGCATTAACAGTAGGTGCAGCAGTTATACATATATCTTGGTTGTAAACAGCTGCTATATACATGGACTTAATATTCACATTACAAGTGTGATAACATTTGTGGTCCTGGATATGTAGTTAATAAATCATACTAGAGAAATTACGGTTATTGGATGAAAAACAACAACCAATAATTTACTAAATCAAAATAATCTCTAACAGCAATTTATAAATATTTGTTCTTACACACACAGGTAAGTGTATTCTTGACTCTTCATTGAGGAATTTTCTTTCTGCAACAGATTAAGATACCATCAAAAACCATAGTCAAAAAATGCAGAGTTTTGGAGCCTAGTCCCAGTGGATACATCTACAAAATAATCCCACACCTAAAGCTCAGGGAAAATAGCAAAAGAGGGAGTATAGACAGTGTAAGAGCCAGAAAATCAGGACTGTGTGATAATGTGTCCTAGCCACTTCAGAAGATATTATCAGTTTATTCTCACAAACAAGACCATACAAACACTCAAACACCCACTGAACAATCAGAATGCTAATAAACTTTCCAAACTGAGGTGGGGAAACCCAGGAGGCCTAAACCATACACAAAGAACTATAGAGAACTGAATAACACTGGGGACAGGAGGGATGGCCCTCCCCAATGAAGAACAAACCAACCAATTATCCAATGCCAAATGATCAGTCCTGAAAACATAAGTAAAATTAAAGTTATATGTACCCAAAAAATTATGTTTAGGATTGTAAACTTCTTCAATAATGGTCTGAGAAATTTAGTTACCATTCATTTCCAATCATTGTTGACTATGATGAGCCAAAATATATTCATTTTCCTTTTTCTCACTGGTATTCTGCTTCAGTTAGTATAAACTAACACATTTCTAGTAATTCTCATTTCTTATGGTTTCTCCACAATCATGTCTGAATTTCAGAAATAGCTCTCCAGGACTCTTCTAAATTTCTCCATTGGGGGAAATGTATGACTCTTCTTTGTAAGAAACCCATTGCATTTTTAAATATAAATTTATTTGCCTAATATTCTGATTGTTAGTTAAATGCTATAAAATACTATCTTATTAAATGTAACAAGGTCATAACTTCTTAAAAACAAAATGAAGAATAATAGAGAAAGGCAACCTATTAATCATTCTTATAATTTGAATTTAAATATTAAATTTTCAGCACTCTAAATCAAGGATTCCATAAAGGCAAAGATAACTTCTAAACTTAATATTAATCATGATATTTTGTGTCTAGAAATTTTATGTTCTGAATATATATTTTTTCAGTAACTAATTAAAAACTTTCTTCTTTCTTCTTTTTTCTTTTTATACAAAATTCTTTATGTTAAGTCCAATATATTAAGCCCAAGATAACTACCAAATATAAATGAGTTACCTAGTCTATCTCAAGAACTGGTAAATATTATCAGAGATTAAAATATGTAAAAATTTATGATTTCTCTTATTTTTGTTTTTCAGGATATCATAGAAAGTTGTTTTATAAAAATATTCAATATATATAAGAATTACTTATACTAATTAGTGTTTTTCATTATCTCACAGTTAGAAGCAATGTGTAGTTACATATTGAACTACTACTCAAAATCTACAATGACAGTAAGCATGGTTGGTTTGAGAGGTCAAAAAAGGAAAGTATGAAAACTTTGGGTTGTTCAATAGGAAGTAGTTGTTATTACTGTAATTTATCCTCATATTTTAATCTTTTACAAAGCAATATAAAACTAAAATTTAGTTATAATAGAAAGTTTGTAATTTCAAATATCTATCTAAGTAAAAAAATCTAAATTTTGTCCTTAACCTAGCTGGATTTTCTTTATGGTAGTGTTTAAACTGATATGCCCTCAAAACCTAATATTGTGACTCTTGGCACTTAATAATCTCACAAAAATATCTTAACCACTTTCCGGCATTTAGATGCTTGTTACAGTCTAATGAATTTACTACTGTCCATTAAACTTAGAATTTTCCTATTGCCCATTAACATATATAAATGAATGTCTCTTAGAAACATGTATTTTAATATACCTAAAACAGCTTTAACAATCTCACTGTAATATTCAAACCTTCTAAATATTATGCTTCCCTTCTTACCATCTGCTGTACCATACAGATGCCTTCTGGTTTTAGAAATCAACTTCTAGAAAAAGTCCTCATTAAATTATATATATATATGTATATATATATTATAATATTTATATATGTATTACATCCAAAACAAGTCACAGATCTATTATCTCCATTTTCATTTCCGTGAATTTCTTTAAAATTACTATATTTTTCCTAACTATTGAACAATGACTATAATGTCACACTCTACAACTCACTAAAACACTTTCAATTCAATATTACAAAGCAAACAAAGTCTTTCTAATAGCATTCTTTATTCTATGGTTACATCTGATCATATCTAAGAGATAACAAATGACCATTTAATGTATATGCAAAAGAACAAATTTGAACCTTTATGTCACACCACATAAAATATTTATAATTTTTATTTTATTTTTTAAAAAAGAAAACAAACCCCCTTTTTTCATTTTACATACCAATCCCAGTTCTACTCCCTTCCCTCTTCTCATTCCCTCTCCCTCCATCCTACCCTATCCTCTTCTCTGAGAGGGTAAGGCACATTGCTTTGGGGAATCCCTAAGGCCCTCCCTACTATATCTAGGCTGAGCAAGATATTCATCCAAAGAAAATAGGTTCCAAAAATTCCAGTAAAAGCAGTAGGAAAAAATTCTGATGCCACTGCCAGTTGCCCTGCAGGTTGCCCCATCCATACAACTGTCACTCACATTCAGAGGGTCAAGTTTGGTTCTATGCTGGTTCCTTCCCTTTCTGACTGAAGTTGTTGATCTCCCATTAGCTCATGTAAACTGTTTAAGTGGATGTCCCCATCATAGTCTTGATCTCTTTGCTCATATTCCCACTCCTTCCACTCTTAAACTGGACTTAGGGAGCTCAGCACAGTGTTATACTGCGAGACTCTGCCTCTGTTTCCGTCAGTTCCTGAATGACCGTTCTATGATGATTTTTAAGATATTCATCAATCTGACTACAGGGCAAGACCAGTCCGGGCGCCATTTCCTCTGTTGCTTAGGGTCTTTGATGTGGGATTCACCTCTGTATGCTGTGATTACCATTACTACAGAAAGAAACTGCTTTGGATGGACCAAGAGCAGCAGGGCAGAACTTAGCTAGACCTGAGGGGAGACTGGGACAGGAGTGGGAGTGAAGACTAAACAGAATACTGGGGGAAATAAAGGCCCTAAATAAAGGGCCTAGTCAGAGAGAAGCCATGTAGACCCGCTGGAACCAGATGGAACTTTCCCGGTAAGCCACAGCTCCGTGGCAATACACAGATTACTAGAAATGGGTTATATAAGATGTAAGAGTTATTAGCCAATAAGAATAGAGCTAATAGGTCAAGCAGTGATTTAACTAATATATGTTCTCTGTGATTATTTTTCTTGTGTGTTGTGTGCATATATGTTTTTGTGTAGATTTATATATATATATGATTGTGGGAACTCACCGAAGACAGAGACACCAAAAGTTGAAGCTGGAGCTTCTGGAATACGCGCGCACACACACACACACACACACACACACACACACATATATAAAGCAAAGAATCAGTTAGTAAGAAAAAACTAGTATATACATATAGTAGAATACAACTGAGCTTTATAAAGAAATAAAATTCAAGTAAAAGGATTATAGTCCATTATAAACCTTGAAAACATTACTTACAATTAAATGGATTAGGCACAAAAGAAAAATTGCCTAGAGCCCAATATTATTTGGGGAAATGTTCCAATTGGCAGCCTAGTATGTGGAATATTTGAAGCTTGGAGCTGGAAGAAATGAAGTGGGGAATTTAGTAACAAGATTACCGTTTCAAATCAAGAATTTGAGAAGAATCCGAGATAACTGGTAATGATGGCTACCTAATAATGTGAATGAAGATTGTTAATAACATTGATATAAGCACAACAACAGTAATATATCACTACTGTAGGTCATATATTTTATCACAAAATAAGAAATGACTTTAGAGCAACCATACTGATCTATTAGCAAATATCCCAACCAACATTCTTCATCAATTCTTATGTGGCCAACGTATATTGCATCAAGTGTCCCATTCATAGATATAAGAAATTAACCATTGGTTTGAAACAAGAGCATTATTCTAGATGTTTGAATATTTATCCTGCTTGATTCCTCACCATTGGTCCTTCACCATGTCCATTTATATTTTTTGGGTGTCATCTCCCCATAGCTCACCTTTAAAAATTACTTTTTCGCCAGGATTGGTCAATGCACTTACTCAAATGCAATGCTGCACTCTTACATTCTACCAACACTTATACCCTCTGTTTTTAGCCGCATATTTGTAAATACTGAGACTTATATAATATGTATATTATAAAATGTATTTCACTGTAATTAGTCTTTTAATTTCCAGCTGAAAAACCGATCCATTCTCTCTCCATATTGTGTATTTGAGAACCAAGATAGTGATTTCAACTTATTCATTGCAAACAAACCAATAGTATATCTTGTAAATTATGAAAGAAATATAACATTTGAAAAATACCTCTTTGATGTCTAAATTTGGAAAAGAATCATTCTTCTATTTAACAAAAGCTATTGTATTGTTCTTATATGCAAAAGTTTATCATAATATTTATAAATTTAAAATTAATCATGTTAAAATATATAGAATTTTATTTGGCTGACTAAGGAGAAAATTATCAAGCAAGCATATAGGGAAATGATATAATTTGCTTGACTTCTAATGGACACTAGCAAGGTAATCAGAGGACATAGGAACAAATGGTGAAGGACAAGGCTAATATTTCATGCAACAGTGTTGCAGCTACCTCATACTGGTGAAGATCACCAGATCATTGTCTCAGACAGGCAACCTATTGCAGATGTCTGTTCTTGAGAAACAGCTAAAAATAGAATCACCTTTACCAGTTTATATAGTTTTACAATCCCTGAAGAGCAAACAGAATTCCCCTCCCACAGACCAGGAGAAGATAAAAATATCTATAGAAAAATATAGCTGTAAGTCACTGATATGAACATACACACATCCATAAAACTAAAGCTATGCTCTAAATCAAAGGTATATCATTGTATTGTGGGAAGAACAATTTCTAAAGCATTAACTAGTACCAATTTCTCATACCCAATACTTAGAAAATACTGTGATGTCAGATATAAATGCAATAAAAGAATTGAGTCATGGAATAACTCAAATAAATTTAATCAGAATGGAAGATAAATGTGTGACAAATATTCTTTTTTTCTTTCTCCTAAATAATATATGTATTATCTTTTGTAATATAATGTGAAGGTCTTCCCAAGAATCATTTTGTGCATCTTCTTTCTAAATAGATTTTTTTCTTTTTGTTTTAACTGTGTATATGTGTATGTATGTCTTTGTGTAGATTTATTCACATGATTGTGGAAACTCATGGAAGACAGAGACATCAAAAGTTGAAGCTGGAGCTACTGCTACTAACCCTTGCCTTTTTATTATAAAAAAAGAGATGGGATTGTAATGATCTGTTCTGTCTCTTTAAGAGACAAACTATACCCCCTCCCTACCCTGTCTCCTGAGGCAGGCAGGCAGATCTTCCTGCTTGCAGTCCTAGTCTCTCTCTTTGCTGTCTCCCTCTCAAAGAGGCACCCTCTGCTTCTTCCCACTTCTTCCCTTCCCCCTTCTCTCTCTCCTCTCTTCTCTCTCTGTTCTTTCTCTCTCTCTCTCTCTCTCTCTCTCTCTCTCTCTCTCTCTCTCTCTCTCTCTCTCTCCTCTGCTCTTCTACTCTTTTCCCTTCCCCTCCATAACTCACCTAATAAATATTCAACCTTACTCTGCATGGTGTGCCAATTCATGTCTCTGTCTCTTGCCTGCCCAAGACAGACCACAACTCAGGGACCTGCAGCTATCCCTGCCTGGGACTGGCTGCTCTCAGGACCAGCTGCCTACCTCCTCATGGCCTGTAGGCACTTCTTGGGGACCTGCAGTGTTTCTGCTGCCTGCCACTGCTGGGGATCCTGCAGCATTTTTTAATAATCCATTACAATTTTGATATAAGCATGTGGTTCTATTTTTATAGTAGGCAACATTTTTTTTAAATGATAGCCACATTTTGTAACATGACAGATATTGGTTTCTGTTAGAACTCACAAAGCACAATGTACAGCTTACAGTTATATTTAAAATTGTTTTGGAATTGTTAATCATAATTTTTTGGTTAAATGTTTAATATTCTTATATATTTGCTATAAAAACCATCAAAATACTATTATTGACAAATTTCTTCATATTAAAAACTATAGATTTATAAATAAATAGAACTTTGCTGTTCACACAGATTAATTCAGATACAAGTGTACATAAAAATTATTTTCAAACCTTAAGTTCCAACAACGTATAAAAACAATATTTTGATTTCTGGGCTTCTCAAAATCCCTTGATATTATTCTTCTAAATTGTCTAATTTCCTAAAGTGGTAGATATTAATTTGATTTGAAAGGATGTCAGCATTTAACATCTGGGCTAATTTTGACATTTAAGAATAATGTATAACTAACATTATAGAAAATCATGTTACACATGACCATGAGTTCAGATAATATTACATAAGAAATATATTTAAGTTAATTATTTAAAAAATGTTTGATTCAATTTGAATGTAGTTACTACTTATTCTTTTTTGTTTTAACTATAATGAACTGTTTATTGTTTTCTTTTGCCACTTATGTATTTAATCTTTGAAATTTAATCATAAAAGTTAACAATGTGAGTTTATATTATTTCAAACTCTCAAAGTCCTCAATAAGCAAATAATTAAAAACAATTTTCAAATAAAGGGAAACTAATTCTAAAATGTTAAAAAAATTAACTTTTTAAACGAGAGTGTAAATAATAAAATTTAAAGTCACAATTTTTATTAGTATATTTAAAAAACTACTTTCCATGAGAATACAGTCACCTAAAATTTACCATGAAAATATTTTCAAAAATATTATCATAAAAATATTACATTAAATTACTATCATAATTAGTTTTATGGACAATGATTTTTTTTTTTAGTAATTTTATTAAATTATAAAAAGTTTCCATTTACGCCCCTCCTTCCAACGCCCTCCCACTCCCCCCCTCCCTCTCCTCTTCCCTCTCCAGTCCTAAGAGCAGTCAGGGTTTCCTGCCCTGTGGGAAGTCCAAGTTCCTCCCCCCTCACTCCAGGTCCAGGAAGGTGAGTGTCCAAACAGACTGGATCCGAAAAATCCAGTATATGCAGAGGAAACCAGTCCCAGTGTCATTGTCAATGGCTTCTCGGAAAGACTGCAGGCCAGTCACATTCAGAAAATCCGGCCACATTCAGAGAATCTGGTTGGATCACATGCTCGTTCAGTCACGGTCCATCTGGCCTTGGTAAACTCTCATTAGATCCGACCCCTTGTATCAGTGGGTGATAGTATCCCTCGCAGTCCTTCGTCATTTTCTTCCTCCTTCTGCTCCTCGTTTGGATCTTGGGGGGCTCAGTTCGGTGCTCCAACGCGGGCCTTCATCTGTATCGTCATCCAACGCCAGATGAGGGATCTATGGTGATAAGCAAAATATTCATCAGTATGGTCACGGGCCAAGGCCGGTTCAGGCACCCCCTCCTCTGTCCAGAGAACAATCTGGGGATCTCTCCTTGGACCTGGGATCCCATATATAATCAAGTTTCCTGTAAACTCTAATATGACTCCCTTAGTTGAAATATATTCTTCCCTGATCCCACATTCATCCTTCCTCCCTTCCCCCCATCCCGGTCAACCGAGCTTTCTCCAATGATTTTTACACAACCCCAAAATTAATAGCAGGTAAATATTATAAAAATCATATAAAGATACCACAATGATTAAATAATAAGACTTAAGAGTTACTGTAGAAAAAATAAATATAGAATATTGTTTATTCATGGTCATGAAAATTTATTTTAAGCATAACTTTGACTTTTAACTTCTTGCAAAACCAGAATTTATCTTATAGAAGAACAATCAAGAATTTATCTTCACTGTATGATTTAAACATTTTATGGAATAAACATAAAATTTAAAATGTATTTTACCACATGAGCTACTCAGAAGTGACTTTATGAAATTATGTGAGGGCTCATATTTAGAGAGTGAAGATAAAATATATGAGGTTCTAACATATTCTAATCTTAATAATTTTTACAAATTCATATAAACTCTGCTAGAAAAATCAATTAAACTTGACCAAAATTATTTTAAAAGATAGATTGCCTTGCTTACTTTTATTTTATCAAAAATTTTCTTGTATACACAGAGGAATATATATCTGAAAAGAAAATTGATTGAACTCAATGAAAGGTATTTTTCAAATTTGTACCCATGAACTTCCTTATACATGCTACTTTCTAGAGTGTTTTCTGCTCTAACAAGCTTTGTAGATGCTTGATATGGAAGATAAATATGCTTCCCTAATTATATAATCTGAAATTTTAAGTGAATTATGGATAAATTTGTCCAACACAACCAATAAAACAGAGTGGATTATGAATATCTGATATCAAATATAAAGTATATTTACTTTGCTGTTGTCAAATTTTATAGCAAACTCAAAAGAGATTAATTATCTAAATTTCAATGTAATTAGTTGAAAGTATGTCTACTACTTTCTAAAACTACTATGTTTTATCTGTCAATCCTCCTTTTGAACATCCAAATAGGAGTGGTAGCTTTTTCCAAGTTGATATCTCTTTTCCTAGAATGAGTGTGAGTTCCCTAAAGCGTGTATTCTGTTGGCAGCTTGATCTTTTCCACTTGTTTCAATTGAAAAAGAAAAGCAGAATTAAAGTCAGTTTTTAAAAAAGAAAAACATATTAGCATTAAAATTTTAATTTAAATATGAATGCAATTTTGAACAAATAATTATCAAATTATTCAACCCTAAATTTTAGATTCACCATTTAGTAAAAGATTTAAACTATACAGCACATATGTATAACACCCAAAGACAAATAGTATAATTCCTGCCCTTGCAATGAGCAATTTGAAGCGTTAATTTAATAAACAGTTGGTAAGTGATAGATTAGAGTTCTTGATGAACCTCTCTCCATACAAGACATAGATTGCTTTTAGATTTTTCAAGACAGGGTTTCTCTGTAACTTTGGAGCCTGTCCTCGAACCTGCTCTTGTAGACAAGGCTGGCCTTGAACCCTCAGAGATCCGCCTGCCTCTGCCTCCCAAGTGCTGGGAGTAAAGGTGTGCACTACCACTTTCCAGCATCTTTTAGATATTTTCTGGATATATATTTTAGAATTTAATAAATATTTTCAAATATAATTCAACATATTATTGTTTAATATGAAATTCACTCTTATTTTAGTACTGAATAAATAGGAAACTCAGAAATTTGCATGCTTTCTTAACAAATCTCTTAAGGAAAACCAGATGAATGCATGAACAAACAATAACTGAATGACCCTATTCAATTTTCACTAACATAATTAAAAAGCAGATTTACAATCATTGCAAGTTGTGATTCTTTTAGAATTAATACATATTTGTATAAAAGTATGTTATTGTATAAATGTAGAACAATAAACAATAATAATCATGGAATTATTATTCCTTACTGCATCTTGCTTTAAAACTGCATTATTGCAATCAGTATTGCAAATAATATGGTTTTCTGAGTGATTATTTCATGGCTAGGTGGCTGGGATAAATGAACAGCCCTTCCCCCAACAGAGAAGTGTGGTAATACACAAACTGTGCTAATTAGGCTTTAGTATAAATTTCTGTGTCATTTCCCATAAATTCTTATTTAAGACAATAAATCTATAGGGAATGGTCAACATAAAAATATTTCATTGTGAATATACCTTTGGAATTTGTTACAGCTTAGTAATTTCAAGTTGTTTAAGAGAAAGTAAAGTAAAAGGTTTGACTCATGTTGTCCTGAAATCTGGGAGACTGGTTCTTCATAGACCCTTATAAGATGCTATTTTAGTCTGAAATGCTGCCGACATTTTACAGGTATGGCAATATAATGGCAAATGTGACAGTCATAATAAGAAGTCTGCAGGCTTCTCCTTTAAATTACAAGAAATGAGAAGCAAGGAATAGTTAGCATTTCTGAAATGGGACTTTTTATAGCTGGATTGTCCTTTAGTTCTTAAAGACTTTCTGGCCATGATTGAATTAACTATGCTATCGAGAGAGTGGTGAGAATTGGAACTCATATATATTTAGAAATTGTGGAAAACATACTGCACTAATTTTTTTCTCCTAATGATATTCAGAAAATAAGTGTAGAAATAGGCAATAATAATGCTGTTCTCATTTTTTCTCAGATTTCCTAGTATTAGAAAATTTCTAGTAGATGCAAGGTTGATGTTTTCTTTAAGATAACAAATATTCATGAATTAAATAACATGTGTTGTTTGATGAACATAAATTTGAATGTAATTTATGAGGAATATTAGAAATGTATAATAGATAAAGTTTATATAAATGGTTGATTTTAAAATTTCAAAATATCTTTGTTCTGCTAAGATCTGAATATCACAAAATAAAAGATTTATCAAGAATCAAAAAGTATATATATATATATATATATATATATATATACAGTTACATGAGTGTCATGTGAACAAGAGCTCATGAATGGCCATTTCAACACACACCCACACAAAACACACACACACACAAACAAAATATTTTCCCTACATCTGGACTCTATCTAGTCATATATACTACTCAATATTTTCCTAACCATAGCCCTTTCAATATTAATATTGATTATATTAACAACTAAGTAACAATATACCCATACTATTTCTCTCCCAATTCAAAGAGGTTTTGCAATAATATTAGGAAGATGATAATGCATATAAAAGCAGGTTATTCTCAAGGATATTGGTTATCCTCTGCATCCTGATGGTAAGGAAATGTTGGGAAGACAAAAGTTACTTATACTTATATCAAAGTAAATAACCTGGTTCTAGACTAAAAGATTCACCACTACATAGTATTATTATTCATAATACTAAAATTACTATGCAAACTACATAGCCAAACAGATATTCAGCCTGAAAAATATAATAATGTCCTGCCTCTGATATATAATGGTGCAAAAGTATCACAAGTATTATGGGAGTAATTTACTATTGATTAAACCCATACTGCTAAAGTCACCTCTAAAAAATATATCATAGGACCTAGAGTAAAATAATATGTTCTACTAAAGGAACATAGCAATAAAATGACTCCTATGGAATACTGGCATACTCACAGATCAGAGCATTTTTCAACCCTCATTATAGAAGCATATTTTTCAATAAATGATGAGGAAATCAGAGATTCGTAATTTAACAATATGCAGAGAGTGAGAGTTTTTTGTACTCAGTCCTAATGAGATATCTTAATTATATTACTTAAGGCTCTGGTATCTATGCATAAAAGAAAGATTGTAAAAGCCAGAGGATATGGATGACTCCAAGCAACAAAGTGTATACTGACAAAGCAGGATGATACTCATGTAAACTCACAGAATGTGAGATCATCCAGCAGATATTAACAAGTTCAAAACAGAAAGAATCTCAGCAAAGATGAGGGGAAGTGGAAACAAACTTCCTTACTGTAGTGATATTCATTTCTATTTTAATAAACAAAGCTTGTTTGAAGTTTAGGGAGTAAAACAGCCGCACTGATCAGCTTTACAGACCAGGCAGTGGTGACACACACTTTTAATCCCAGTTGCCACACTAGGATCGAAACCAGTCAGTAATGGTGCACAACTTCAATCCCAAAACTAGAGAGGAATGTAAGATGGGAGGCGATAGCTTCACACACAGTCTCATTTGAGATTCCTGGGTTCTGAAATTGCCATTTCAGACTTACATATAGACAAAAATCAGTGACTGCCTTTTCTGCTTTTCTGACCTTCAGTTGGACCCTAGTTTCTGACTCTGGATTTTTTTTTAGTCATATTTCTCCTCACCTAACCAAGTAATTGTTGCAACTGGTAACTTCTAGAAAAAAGAGTGCAAGTTTTATCAATATAATGTTAGTGAGCTTATCAAGCATACTCCATGCCAGATGACATACCCAGGAGCAACTGGACAAGGCAAATGAAAACAAAGTGGACTCAATCATTTCTCAGTGATTTTCAAGTGCTTTTTGCTTTGATTTTGAAGGTTTTTGCTTTATTTTTGTTGTTCTTTACCTTTAGTTTCCTTTTTGAGAAAGCAAGCATATGAAACTGTGTGAAAAGGGTAGTGGGGAGGATTTAAGTTGTAAAAGCTTGTTAATTAAGAAAATGAGAACTCTAAAGGTTCTCATTTCAGGAAACTGATAGTACCTTATTACTTGAGCTAGGATTTGTCAAAGTTAAATATAACAAAACTACATAATCTCTTTTTTAAAATTATTTCTACAGCATTAAATTTATAAATCTCTCAATATAGGCAAGCCTCTTTAGTTTATGAAGTAATATATTTAGTGCTAATTTCATTCCTAAATTGTGTAAGAAAGACTCTCCAATATCAATATTTATTATGCTTTTCAAAACCTAGGACAGAAATCAGGAACTAAAACAATAAAAGCTAAGGAATAATATGCTCATATAGGAAGTAGAACCATGTTGGAAACAGCCTTTTCTTTTCTGTTTTAATACCACAATTCAAGAATTGTCGTTGTGAAAGGAGAATGGTTTTAAAATTTTTGCTTTTATAAAAGTAATGATCAAAAGGAAGACATTATATCTTATATTTTATTATTTGTACATTTATTTTTAATTATTAGACTTTTAAAATAGATTCTTTTCTCATACAATACAACCAACCAAAATTTCACCTCCTTCCAGTCACACCACTTCTCCCATATCCACCTCTCCCTGATTGATTCACTTTCCTTCCATTTCCTCCTCAGAAAGAGCAATTCTCCCAGATACAACAGCAGAACAATAAATGGCAAGATACAATTAAGACAAGGCAGAAGCCTTCATATTGTGCTGGACAAAGCAATCCAATAGGAGAAAAAGAGTACCAAGAGCAGGCAAAGGAGTCAGAGATACACCCTTTTCTAGTCTTAGGAGTCTCACAAAACACTAAGCTAACAGCCCTAACACATATGTAGAGGAAATGGTGAAGATCCATCCCGGCTTTGAGGATTCAATGGATCATTTTTTCTTGGTGTCCTTCATCCCCTCTGACTCCTCCAATCTTTCTTTCCTTTCTTACAGGGGTTCCGGGATCTCTGAGTGGAGGGACAATACCTTTTTTAGGGTGTCTCTTTGCTTAAATTATTACTGCCAAACATTATGCAGAAATTAGAGACCTAAATTGGAGGTCTCTCTCTGGTCCCTTGTCAAGTGCCCTGTCACGTTGGACTCTTGCTGTCAAACGTGAAGGGCCACCTTTTGGGGTGACTATTGCTGCAATCCTAGATGTGGACGGTGTGTACGTGCCAGTGAGGATTAGAAGTGTTAGGTAGGAGGAAAAGAAATAAGAAAGAAACACAGAAACAAAGGATAGAATCAAGAGAGTCACTCAGCGAATACTCAATGTTGAATTCTTCTGACTTCTAAATTCTGAGTTTGCTCATGTTTGATTTTCCGTACTCTTTTATACCCCAATATAAAAGGGATAGAGAAGGCAAAAGAGTGCTTTAACATGATATTAAGAACCTCAAAGACAACTACTTACTTCAATACTTTGAGATATCAAGCCATTAATTCATGAGATGAGAGTGCTGTTGTTTATACAAGGACCCTGCTATTGACCAAGTATACAGAAGGCAGCCACTCCCTAGGTCAAACCTCCTAATTCAAAAGAAGAAGCAGAAGTATTCTTGAATTCTTTGATGTTTGGTCAGAGTGGAGTGGATCTACCTTTATCATAATGTCCCAAACACCAAGTAAACACACACTATGCCCGGGTAACTGTTAACTTCAGAATTCTAAGTTCAACTGCGTTTAATTTTCCATAACATAATACATCATTATCATCCTTTAGCAGAGTCTGAGGAAAACACTCACTTCGACTATTTACTTAAAGGTGATGTGATAAACTAGATGCATTATTTATCATCCATAATTGTAGGATTATTTTCCCATTGTTTTTATTTTATTTGAGATAGGATTACCCAACTTTATCTTTCTCTTTTCTCTGTGCATTCATGCCCATGGACCCCAACTCTCCAATTGATAATCTTTTTCTTATATTTTCTTTTAATGTTAAACTTTGAATGTATGTTTTGTTAAAAAACATCATATTACTTTCTCAAAGAATATTGCTATGATCATATTAGACTAATTAGTCCTTGTCACTGTTATTGCTGTATAAAATCATTTTAACCTAGTCAGTAATGAGATTTGATATTTCTTATGTGTAGGCAAGGTTCAAATTAGAACTTTCATACATACAATTATTTGTGGTATGTGCACTTTCAAAACTAACATGGTTACATTTTTCTTAATGAAAATAAAGAATAAAAAGATAATTATTAGAGAAAGTGTTGTGTATCATTTTGTATATTTATAGCATTTAAGTTATTATTCAAAAGCAGTGACAATTGTGTAATTAATTGTTATTAATTTTGATGTTGTTTGACTTTAAATGTGTTATTTTTCTGTGATTATCCACTTGAAAGCAGTTGTATGCGGAATCTTGTAATTTTATGAAAATACTGTGGTTACTATTCAAGCAAGTACAAATAATTTTTTAGTTTCTTTACATAAGAAATCAAACACTCTTTTCAAATAGCTTGAATTTCTTGAACTTGGCTTTATAATTTATAGATGAAAGAGAATTCTCTGCCTATTCCTCTATTTGACTTCTTGGGTAGAAATGTGTTTAGGTAATGACTCTGGGCAATATTGCATCCTTAATGAAATCAATAGTCTAGTACAGAGATCAAGGGTGCCTGACAGTGCTGCCTACATATTTAAGTTGTGAATATATTTTTGCCACATTGACTTGTGATCACTGTATCACCTTGTGGGTAAAAGACATGAAAGTTCTTAGACATAAATCTTTCTCATCATGCTGAGATGTTTCCCTGAATGTTAGCTGAAATAACTCACTTGAAATAGAAATGTCAAGTTAAGTATCATGTAGAAAAAAAATGCTGTTAGGGCTAATGTGTTCAAACTGCCTTGAAATTGCCTTTTCAAACTATGTGTGAATTAAAAAAAAAAACTAGAAAGGTACGTTTTCAATGTCTTAAACACACTTAGAATTAACCCATTCATACATCACTGAGATCTGAATCAATAAGACTGTATGACAATAATATTTGCACATAATTTATTTTGCTCACAATATTTTTTGTTATATAAATATCATGTTTCACAATGAGATAGGGTTTTAGGCACAAAGAATGATTTGACAAAGAAAAAATGTATTGGACATTTACAGGTGGGTGTAATACAGAACTGATAACCGTCCTCGAGATAAACATCCATTATAGGCTTCTGCTTTTATTCCAGGATCTTTATGTGAAAGAGTTTGGGCAATGTAAACACACACCAAGAGAGAAGAAGAGAGGGGAGCAACATACCACACATTTCACAAGTACATATATAAATAGTACTTTTATTTACTAGTGAATCTTTGATAGTATCTGAAATAGATTAAAACATTTTTTTAAGAAAAAGGAACTTTGGTTTGATAGCAGAAAATAAATTATCTATAATAAAAGCAAGTGTTTTATTTTGCTTTTAATTGTTTGTTTGAATGATTGGTTGGGTATTTTTTTTTCATTAGATGTTTTGTCTTGTTTTATTTCAAAGACTCAGACACTTGAAGGTTTTGGTAAAAAAAATTAGCTAATGATTGTTCATTAGGTGATGTTCAATATCATTGAACTTCAAATCATTTTAGATTGTAATCCAAAAGGTAACACTTGCTTCAGAAACTGAAAAATACACATTAGCTTCCACTTTCAATGGCTTACTACTATTATTTATAACAAACTATAAAATACTCTTGACAAATTTCACATTTCAATATATTTCTCTTAAGTGATACACAATGTATATTTAATCAATTAATTTGAATTAATCAAAATTATAATGATACACTAATTTCGATAATTCACTTTGATATTTTAAATATAAAAGTTAATGATGCAAAAAGTTATCTTCACTCATGTTTACCAATAGATTCAATTGCAACATTATCATTTTCTACTTTCAACTCCTAGTGAATTAGGTATGTATCCATGTAACTAAACTAAAGTTATAAGCCAAATAAAAAGAAAACAAACAAGTAAAAGCAGAGTCTTTAAAACAGAGGGTTCTTAAATGTAGAAATGCAAATGACTCCGAAATATTTTAAGAAGTATTTAACATCAATAGCCATCTGGGCCATGCAAATTTATTATACACAGATTTTACCTTACTGTGTCACACTGGCTAAGATCAAGAAATAGCATGGCTACAAATGCTATAAAGGATGTCGGAAAAGGAGAACACATGTTCACTGTCATGAGGAGAGTAAACTGGTTCATCCACAGTTTAAATCAATGCGTAGTTTCTAGGAAAAATACTAGAAATAGATTTAGCATATGAATTATATCATTCCTAGGCATATATGGAAAGGAGTTTGCTCTCTTATAAAGATACTTTTTCATCCATATTCATTGTAGCTCATTTCTCAAAAGATAATGAATAGAACCATTCTAGATAATCATCTACTAAAGAATGAATAATGAAAATGTCGTATACTTGTGTCATGGAATTCTATGTAGCTACAGAGAAAAAAAAAGTTAATCATGAAGTGAGCCAGTAAATAGGTGGAACAGTAACTATTATAATGATTGAAATACCCCAAGGCTATATAGACACATATTCCCTCTGATAGGTAGGTACTAGCTTTGAATCTTTAGACTTGTTTTTAAAATACAGTACCAAAACAAGCCATCAAACTAGAAGGGGGCTATTTGTGTATAATCAGTGGTAATTTTGTGATTTTTTTTTACCACAAAGAGAATAATAGAGGTACTAAAAGGAGAGAAAAGTTTTAAGAGGGATAGAACATAGGTCACAGGAGAAAGTGTCTAATAGGAATAACTATCCCTAAAGACATTGGAAAAATCTACATGGAAACCACTATTTTATATGTTATGTAATAAATACAGTTTAAAATGTTTAGTTGCCATATAGACTATAGATTATCCAAAAGACCAGTTCCTGGTGTGGGAACCCTCCCATTGAGTTGTTAATCATGGTGACACTTAGACTCCCTAAGAATCCTGATTAAATACTTTGCTTTTGCTTGTCTTGCAAAATTTTATGTTCTGATCCTACAAACTAACACATTTTAGTCATATGATATGAAGCAATTAAGATAGTACTTATCTGTGTGCTTTTTCTGCCCTGTAATCTTCATAGTTCCTGGTATGTTTCAACATGCTCTGGGGGAAATAATAATCAATAGTCCATCTGAGAAACCTTCAGTTTACAGCAGATGAAGAGCCTGCCAAGATAGATCCTTTGATACAATAGTGCCAAGGATATTAGCTGGGAAACCATTCAATTCCCCTTTGGATTGAAGGCACTCATGTAAGATAAGCAAATCAGCCAAGAACCTATAAATGAGTGTTCAATTGACCTAAATTAGCATCTTATACTATTATTTTGCTGAAGGTATATAGTTGAAGTTTCCTTCTAAACAATTCACTTCGTAAGTATATATTAGTGAAACTTTCAGACTATGTTTGAGAAATTTCTTCTTGCAGTAGCAAATGATTAGTAGAGAGACTCAAAACTAGCTGTACTGCAGAAAACAAGGACTATTCCATCAGTAATGGGACATCTGCATCAAACCTTCGGCTTCCAGTGTCAGGGAGTATACTTTAAAGGGATAGAAAGATTCCAAGAGCAAGATGTTGAGGACAACTGCTAAGAAAAGGTGTGTTCTAGATATAAAATGGTCATTGAATTCATGAGTTTATATCAGATATGATTAACTGGACAAAACCTGCCCAAGATCAAGCCAGAGAACATTCTAATGAAGTTGAAGACTGAGCTCATGGGCTTTATCCTTACCTGGAAATTACTGTGACTTGAAAATCACTGAAGAATGCTCAAATATCTTCATGGGTATGGATTCTAATAGATTGCCTAGGTTCTTGCATGACCTTAGATACAGTTCTATAGCAGCATCAGAAAGAAAATTCACTAGATTGCATATGGAAGACAGAAGAAAGCTGAGAGAGAAACATGGTTTAAAGGAGTTAAAGAGAAGTTAAAGCAGTAGGAGAGTGTGAGAAGGATCAAAATAAGTTTTGTACATGTACAAATTTCTCATAGAAATGATTAAAAAATTTAATTGAGAAAGTGTATCTAAATGTATCTAGATCTCTCCTTTTTAAACCTTGCTTTGATTATCTTTATTTATTTTTGAAAATTTTAAATTAATTTTACTTAATATTCTTTCTCAAGGATAGCTGCCTCTAGCTTAAGAGGATACTCTTTCTCCCTCTTTTATAGAATCTATCACATCAAATTATATTATTTTAAATTCTTTAATGGTATACTATTGTTAGGGGACATAGAATAAGTCTTATTCAACATTAATTTTGTAAATGTTTCAAATTTCTCTGAAATAAATTCTTATAATATTCTTGGGATACAAGAACAAATTGTGTCATATATCTGGTTAATTATTCTATTATCAGGAAACATTTTTAAGAAAATGTTCTAAAAGGAACATGGAAAAGCAAAAGTATTTGCTAAGGTCCAAATGAGGAGCAGAAGGAGGAAGAACATGAAAAAGGAAATCAGGACCGCGAGGGGTGAGCGATCACCCACTGATACAAGGGGACTGATCTAATCAGAGTTCACCAAGGCCAGGTGGACTGGGACTGAACGAGCATGTGATCCAACCAGATTCTCTGAATGTGGCTGGTCCGGAGTCTTTCTGAAAAGTCATTGACAATGACACTGGGACTTGTTTTTTCTGCATATACTGGATTTTTGGGATCCAGTCTGTTTGGATACTCACCTTCCTGGACCTGGAGGGAGGGGGGAGGAACTTGAACTACCCACAGGGCAGGAAACCCTGCCTGCTCTTAGGGATGGAGAGGGAGGAGGAGAGGGAGTGGGGGAAGTGGGAGGGTGTTGGGAGGAGGGGCGGAAATGGAAACTTTTATAATTTAATAAACTTTGAAAAAAAAAGGTTTTCAAGTGCAATGTCAAATATAAGAATGTACAAAAATTCTTAATAAAAATTATACAAATTAACTAAACTCATAATGGCAGGTATCAATATAATACAATGACAGAATTTTTAATTGAAAAGTACCAAAATTTCTTAATAGTATTATAATTATTATCAAAATGTATGGGTTCTAAGATTGTCTAGTTTTTATATTAACAAGTAATGAATAAAATGGCAATGCAAATTTAATTTTTCTACAATTAACCATAATATGCATTTAACTAAAAGTTAGATGTACTCTTTTAATGAGCATATCACATCCTTCTTAAATTTTCTCATTAATTATGGAATTGATATCTTTCTAAATAAAGATTTCTATTCATTTTAAGTAGTTAAAAGTTATGGATATTCTTAATGAGCGATAATTATTTTAAATCATGAACTGATAATACCCACAATACTTCACATCAATCAGAATATAGAGGGAATCTATTTTTTTTATTTTAATACAGCTTTAAATTTGAGGATAAGCACAATACTTATGACGATACTTAAACAAAGTGTTAAACAGAACTAATGAATCAAACTTTATCCTGTTCACATTATTTTCTGTCAAACAAGTTCTGTCCAGGTAAACAGAGATAGAGTATTAAGGTGAACTTTTACGGAAGTTATCAGTCAGAGCATCTTCTGACAACTTCCTCAGTGAGGAGAATGCACAGTCAAACCCATCCTTTCCTCAATCGTAGCTAAGTCATCCTAAGAAGACAATAAGAAGCAGTAGTGTGACATATGCGCATAAGCACCCTATGCTCACCCTGATATGTTCAGAACTATAACTATCTACTAATCCACTCAATGAGTATCAAAGCATAAGGCTAATTATTTCTAAACTCAGAATATCTCATGGTAGTTCGGTCTGAGGACCTTCAACACAACAATGTTGCAAAATTAGGGGTGAAAGAAGAAGTCTATTCTAATTTATAGAAATAGAATTGAATAAGTAGAAATGTGTTCAAATTGGAGCTGCAATAAAAGGAATATAACTAAATTGCAAGACAAGGATGTGGGCCTTATTATAGCAAAGAAGCATTGTTTGTGCTGTGTAGGAGTTTAAAACAGGGGTTCAAGTAGTCCTTGTTATTTATTCTATTACTTGTTATAAACTAAGTAAAATTAAAAACACATTTTACAGATCCTCATTCATCCCTCATATTGCAAATATTCACTCTGTGACAGAGATGGGAAGAAAAAAAAAAAGCGTGTTCAAAGAACAGGCTGCAAGTGTCCAGACCACTCATCTCTATGATAATGGGAAAAAGTAAGAAGAGGTCCTGAATTTAAACTTTGATTTAATTTTTCCTTAGATAAGTCTTTATTAGAAGAATCCATCACTAAAAAGCTGTAAGACCTGTGATATCAATGAGAGACCACACTATTAAAAGATGGCTGAATATGAAGAAATCTTGAGAAAATTACTCTTGCTTGATCAAACTTATTATACCAAATTGGACACATTGTATATAAATGGATACACAATCAACAAAATATTTACTGTTATATATTGCCAATAAAGCAGGCACTTTCAGAGGCATCATTGTCATACTTTTGCATTAATGAACCATATAACTACAAACAAGTAGAACTTCATTGAGATTTTCTCTTGCCTATAGAACAAGGATAGTTCTAAAATTTGTAAATGTTTATTTATATGATCCCACTATTTATGGTTGTGTACATTTTATTGTGATTTAGATATAAATATAAATGATTAAAACTGTTGTTTACTAAGTGTAGACAATCTATACATAAGCATAAAGAAATATATAGCAAAATTTTATTGTGAGAAAACATTCAATTATCAACATATATACACCTGTTTCTTAAATTTAACACATCATATATAAAAATACTCAAGTAATTTTCTACATACTGCTCATGCTACTAGCTTTTTTTTACTGATAGTCTGTAAAGAGTTCTACCACAATGTGATTCTGCCTGGTTTTTCTTGGTGTTCTGGAGATGTATAGAAACTCCTCGCATATATTCAGTAAAAGTACAAGGTGAGAATTAGGGAAAGTTGGAGAGTCTGGGGGTATGGAGAGAGGGAGATGGTGACAGAGAGGCAAAGAGACAGAAAAACAGAGAAAAAGACAGATACAAAGACAGACAGACAGACAGACAGACAGAAAAAGAAGCAGAAATTGATGCAGAAACAGAAAATATGAACCCCCAACTAAATTAACAGCCCTCTTACTGCTAATTAAAAGCTCTTTCCTTTTTGCCCACATGGACAATGCAGCTGCTTCTCGTTCTTCCACATTAAAAGGAATACATAAATTCAGAGACAATACAGGGAAAAGCACCTGGTTCTAAGTTCACCTGCCGTGATGCGAGTATATTTCATGCTGTCAGCAAATTAACATTTTCAGGGGCCCCCAAAGATACTTTTTTCCCCCTCATTCAACTTTTTCCATTGTTCCCTAGTGGTAAAGACTCAGTAGTTTTCCTCCCATTTTTGATGCTAAATTTATCATCCTGTTGTTTGCTCCACTGACACAGACACCTGCCTGCTGCTGTAAATGCTGTGTTCAGGCTCTGAGAGATTTCCCCAGGGCTTCCCATTCAAGTACTGGCTTGTAACTGTGGCTTAATATCATGTCAAAATCTCTTAAGGAAGATCCAGCCTGTCACGTCATTTCAGGATTGAACCTTCCTCCTCCGAGAATCTGAAAATGTCCTTTGAGTGTTTGAAGCCTGAGAAGGCAAATAAAAGGCTAACAAGTCATTTGTAAAGATAATGGCTAACAGCATGCGTCCTCTTTTCCCTCCCCCGCTTTCCATTTAGAGTAGAGAAAGAAGAAAGAGGCAGATTGCAGGGCCCGTGTCTTCCTTCTTTGTAAACAGGCCAGAGGAAGCTTGCTGTGTTTCAGATGTGAGAGAAAAGAAAAAGAAATGATAAAAATATCAATGCTATCAGGGTCCAGACATTGCTGAACCAAGGATGAGGTGTCACTTTTCAAGAGGAAGTAATATTAAAGATTTAAGATAGAGGTAACTCTACTAAAATTATTTTTGATTTAAAATGTTAGCTGTATTAGGAGAAAACATCTACTTTCATTGTATCCTGGATTTAGGAATTGGTATAGCAAGCAATAAAAAATATTTAAAAGTTGAGAACAAGAGAAATCCTATAGCAATTGTAGGAGAAATATCTTTTCCTATAAACCTCAAGCACCTGCTCAAATAACATCAAAAAAGATGCAATAAAATTAATGCCACTGTGTCACTTCACTGAGTAAAAATTTCTACTCTACCTAAATAATATAATTTTATTGCTATTAATTAAATTTTCTGAAATAATAAATAGTTCATCTTGAAAATTTTATTGATTAGATAGATAGATGATAAATTGATTGATATATGATTGAAGAAATCATTTTAAAAGTTGGTCCCCTGAAATATATACTATTATTTATCCTATGCACAAGTTGTATGAATCTGTAAAATGATTTCCCTGAGTTTAAATATTCATGTAATTCCTGTAGTTAACTAACTATGAGAAGAAGTGTGAGTGGTAAGCAACTTGACAGAATATCTATGCAAATGGCCTTCAAAATGTCCTTGCAAAGAAAGGAAGTAAGGGAGGAAAACCTTTTTAAAATCTGATTTTTTACTATTTCTTTAAAAATGTTACACATATACTTTATTCATACTCAATCTCACTCTTTCCCCTAACTCCATACATCCTTACCTCCCTACAGCTCCCAGCTTCATGTTATTTTGACACTTGTGCTGATTTTCTTTAAATAATGCATTAGATCTAATTTGTGCTTCCTATATAGTATGAGTCCTTCAACTAGAGCATGGTTGACTCACCAAGCTTCAGACACATAACGAAATTGATTCTCCTCAAGAAGTCTCAACCATTCTCCTGTTAAGGACTGTGGGTTATGATACATTCTTTCATCTTGGCCAGAATATTAACATTCTTGCCCAGATCTGTTGAATACTACCACAGCTTCAATAAGTTAATTAATTTCTTTATATTTTTAGAGGATACTGTTTCACTCAGATCTTCCCAATGATTTGGATATTACTCTCATATTGACCATTCTTCAGCTATGATCTTTGACTACTGCCGAAGGCATAGTATAAATGCTTCATTTGTAGCTAAGCCCTTTGCTGACACTTGTTTTCTATGCGCCAGTCGGTTGTGAATTGGTATGTTAACCACTGTCCACCACATAAATAAATTTATCCAGTGAGGTCAGCAGGTTGCACTTATCAATGGATATAAAATTACAAGATGATATAGGCTTAGATAAAGATATTCTGACTGAACTGTGACTGTCAACAATCAATGTGTGGAATTTTGTTAAATTAAATCTTGCTAAAAAGGAAATTTTAAATCGGATGTGCAGGCGGCCAATAAATGTGAAACTTAGTGATAAATATAGTTTGAATATATACAGTTTGGAGATATATATGTATTGAAAAACTAGGCACCATGAAAGCAAATGTACCATTTAAAAAATATGCTTCGTTACTGAGGAGAGCTGTTAGAAGAACAAATGTAAAATGATTAAGAATTTTTTAAAAAATAATTATGTTCCTTATTCATCAAACAACAAAAAAATTAAAGTGATTTTGAGATGCTGTCCCTTCTGGATAAAACTGCTGAGATTGTAAAGTCAAGAGATGACAGTTTCTGAAAAGATTATATGAACTGGGACCCTTCAAGCACTTCCGGTGCTATGAGACTGGCACAGAGACTTCAAAAATAGTCTTATGAGGCCTCAGAGCTTAAAACCAGGTCCTCCACACAAACCAGCTACACCAATTCTGAGAAGATACCCAAAGGATTTTACTTTCTTTTACCGACACACATATTGATCAGTATTTATAGATGCTCTATTTACAATAGTTTGACATACAAACAGATGACATGTTCTTCAACTGACAAATGTCATACTTATAAACATCAATTTCAACTAACTGAAAAGAAAAATAAAATTATGAAATTTATAGGCAAATAATGTGGGATTCCCCTCTGTATGCTATGAACATGTTTTATTGCTATTGGTTAATAAAGAAGTGTTGTAGGAAGGTGCTTGTTTGTTCCTGGCCAGCCAGACTCCCGAAATAATCACACAGAAATCATACTATTTGCGATACTGTTTGACCAATAGCTCAAGCATATTTTTCGCTAACTCATATCTAAAATTAAGCCATCTCTGTTAATCTGTGCATCACCGTGAGACTATGGCTTAATGGGTAACGTTTCAGTGTCTGTCTCCAACGGAGCTATGTGGCTTCTCCTTGACTCTGCCTTCTTTCTCCCAGCATTCAATTTAATTTTCCCTACCTAGCTCTGTTCTACCCTATCAGGCCAAATCAGTTTCTTTATTAACCAGTGGTATTCACAGCATACAGAGGGGAATCCCACATCACCTCCCCTTCTCTATAAATAAAAAAGGAAAGTTTTAACTTTAACACAGAAAAAATACATATAACAAAACAGGTATCAAGCAAGAATTACAGTTATAATATTTATATCTACTTTATCTTTTATCATATCTAAGGAAAACTGTAACTATTTATTCTTCAACTCCATCAAAGATTTAAGATGATACATTACCTTAGTAAACAGGAAGTGCATTGTAAGCAATTTCCATATTCTAGAACTGATAGACACATTTCACTACCTGAACAATCACCCAAAGTTCTTTTGTACCATTGGAGCATCTGTCTTCAGTCTACTGGCCCATAGTTTCTAGCAGACATTTCCAAGAAGCAGGGAATTTCAAAGGCAGTTCCACCTATACTGGCAGTTTGTCAATAACTTTCTTCTTTGTCCTTCAGAATGTCTGGCAGATCCTTTCAGGAAGTACGAAGCCCAAAGGACCATCCCCGCTTTAAGCAAGTTAAATACTTATTTCTCTGTGCGTCCTGTATGGACACACAGCATACCATCAACCAGTCCAGGCAAAACAGTTTCTTGCCCAAATGGATAACAAACTCAATGAGGAGCCTCTTTGATGCCCATCATCCTCTTGAAGTAGATTGGTGCTGCCAGAAGCAGATGTTTCTAATTGTCATGAAAAGTTCTAAGTTCTTAAACATTTTCAATTTCATATTCTATAGCCTTTGAAAGGTTAGAAGAATCTCAAATACATCTCTATACATCTAGAAAATCTAAATAAAATGATTACAAACTTGACTATTATAGATGATTATCTATTAACCTATATTTCTTAACTATACCTTAAATTTGTAAATAAGCTGCACAAACATAATACCTTAATCAAGAGAATATATATATGTATATATATGTGTGTATATATGTGTGTGTATATATATAAAACAAAATTGACCTTAAATTATTATCAATAGAGCAAGATCCATATCAATAAAAATTTCTATAGCATATTCCCCTTTAAATGTAAACAAACAATTATAAATAGGATTTGGAAATATGGGAATAGTTCTCTTCAAACTGCTTACTGTTTTTTGTTGAGGTGAAGGAACCTGGGGACTGTTTATGACAACATTTTGAGGGATCTTGGTCCATGAAACCATATTAATCTTGAAGGATTCCGCAGATTCTCATCTTCTGTGGAAACAAAAGCAGAACTTCTTTTACAAAGCAACAATTCTTTAGACGCAAATTTGGATGTCAGGATGCTTTTAGAACATATATGCTGGTTTAGTTTAACAGCCCATACAATGAAATTTCTCTCTGTACTTAGCTCCTTTCACAGTCAAAGATTTTAAAGAAAACGCAATAACATACATAATCCAGACTCTCTGTGAGTTTTCCATCTTTATGTGACTTATTTTTCTTTTCTATGTCTCTTTAAAGACTATTTTATTTTTAAAAAACCATTTACTTCCTTTTATAACTCTCTATCCTCTTTTTCTTCTGTCTCCTAAGCCTATGTATATTTATCCAATACTGTGACCCATTGAAAGTCCTTTTTATCTGGATTTGGTTTTATTGCATATCTATTATCTGCAATCCTTTTCTGACACAAAACTGGTTGTTGTTGTTTTTATACTAAACAGCAAGGCCCTGCTTGTTGGCTCTGCCCAGTCCAACATGGAGGAAGCATGTTTACTGCCCTGAGACTGCCTAGTGGGAGCCATTCTCACCAGCTCAACTCTGGGAAGCACCATGCATCATATAAACCCTTTTTATCTGAGAAAAACTTAAATCTGCCATGTAGCACAATGCATGGCCCAGAAATATCTCTTTGTATGGTGGCAGGAATCTGTCATGTTCTCCTGTCTGTGAACCCCTAGTAGACCTGATCCTACTACTTGACATGACAGGGGTCACTGAGCTGCAGTCATGATCTCAGCTACTATTTATTTATTTAACTTTTATTTTATTATTTTTATTATTATTATAAAAAATTTTCACCTCCTCCCCTCCTTCCATTTCCTTTCCTCTCTCCCATTTCCCCTCCCCCTCCCTCTCCAGTCCAAAGAGCAGTCAGGGTTCCCTGCCCTGTGGGAAGTCCAAGGTCCTCCCCTCTCCATCCAGGTCTAGGAAGATGTGCATCCAAACAGACTAGGATCTCACAAAGCCAGTACATGTAGTAGAATCAAAACCCAGCTACTCTCTTCCTAATCCCAAGCAGTCACACAAACACCTGGACCCACAAACCCCATTCAAATGCTCCATAGTCAAACCTCCCAAAAAAGTCAGAGCCATTCATGCTTGCAAACCAGGAAACCACCACTTTGAAACTCATGGTGGGGGATGGGGGAGGATAAGCACTGAATCACGCTGAATCAGGAAAATCTTTCTATTGCAGGGAGGCCACATGTTTACTTCCTGGCTGCCCAGACCCCCAAAATAGTCACACAGAACCAATGTATTTGAAACAATGCTTAGCCCATTAGCTCTAGCTTCTTGTTGGCTAACACGTATATCTTAATTAAGTCATTTTCTAGCAATCTATATATCACCCAATGACTGTGGCTTACCAGGCAAGGTTCCCAGCATCTGTCTTCAGTGGAGCTACATGGCATCTCCTCTGACTCTGCCTTCTTTCTCCCAGAATTCAGTTAGTTTTCCCTGCCTAATGCTGTTCTACCCTACCCTGCCAAGCCTGAAAATGATATATAAAGAAAATATGTTGAATCAGTGAGAAGCCATGCAGCTGCCACAGGAGACAGACACTGGATTTTGGATGGAAACTTGCAGGTAAGCCACAACCACATAGTGATACACAGATTAATAGAAATGGGATAATTCAAAATAATAGAGTTAGCCAGGAATATGCCTAAGCTATTGGGCAAGCAGTGTTGTAATTAATAGTTTCTATGTGATTATTTTGGGTCTACTCAGCTATGAATAAACAAGCAACAGGTAAATTGAGAAAACTGGGAAATACTATATTGAATGAGACAAATCTGACCTATAAACACTTTTAAAATCATAAAAATAAGGTTTTAGAAGCCTAGAATTGCTCTTTTCATTGTATTGTTGTCTATTGTCATCTTGTAATTTACAGTTATTTTAAGTACAAATTTATGAGCTATATTATTTATCTTTCAGAAATAACAATAAAACCAGTGTCAGGGCTTCAGTTTTAATATACCCATTGTCTGTAAAAGTCAACAATCTTTCAGATTTTTAAAATATTGTTAGACTTTAAAATACAACTGAAATAATATTTTATTTTTCAATGACTATTAGTAAATACATTCAAGAAATCACTACAGCATGATTCTTGTGAATTCAAAATCAATTATATTCCAGTATTCACATTATATTAATTTTAGATCTCCATGGTTAACAAAACTGCATAAATTAAAATATGTATATGTTAAAATCAGTATGTACATAATTTTATATGAAATATAAAAATATATATATGAAATACTATTTGTATATTGTCTATTCATAAATCTATGATTATTTATAAAATTTGAGTTCTGTCTTGATAACAAACAATAGATGATGTGGCATGATGCTCTGTAAATAGTTCTTATACTATATTGTGCAGGAAGTAGTGAGGAGAACTGCAACACATATGTATTATAAATGTGATTAATCTAAATGTGTATAATTCATTGACTGTTGATCATGCAGAAAAAACACACAGTTAGGGGCCCCCTGACTCTTCAAGGAATATTGTCCCTGGGATCTTTTATTAGAAATTTACTTGTAATAGATATTATTAAAGTCATAGATAATTTGCAACTAAAGTTTTCATCATTTTCAGCTAAAATAAATCTTGTATTCTTTTTTGTTTATTTTATTTATTTATTTATTTGTTTGTTTGTTTATTCAAGTATCCGAAAACACTCTTTTCACTTCCTCCCCTCCTCCCAATACCCTCCCGCTCCCCCCACTTCCTCTCCTCCTCCCTCACCATTCCCAAGAGCAGTCAGGGTTTCCTGTCCTGTGGGGAATCCAAGTTCCTCCCCTCTCCCTCCGGGTCCAGGAAGGTAAGCATCCAAACAGGCCAGGATCCCAAAAAGCCAGTCCATGCAGACGAAACAAGACCCAGTGCCATTGTCAATGGCTTCTCAGTCTTCATTTGGACCTCGGGGGCTCAGTCAGCCCCCATGTCAGCCACATTCAGAGAATCCGGTTTGATCAAATGCTCGTTCAGTCCCAGTCCAGCTGGCCTTGATGAGCTCTCATTAGATCAGTCCCCTTGTATCAGTGGCTGAAGGCCCCCTTTGCAGTCCTGACTTCCAGTGCTCCAATGAACTTAAGGACATGCTCAACCTCCTTAGCGATCAGGGAAATGCAAATCAAAACCACTTTGAGATACCATCTTACACCTGTCAGAATAGCTAAATTCAAAAACACCAATGATAGCCTATGCTGGAGAGGATGTGGAGTGAGGGGAACACTCATCCATTGTTAGTGGGAATGCAAACTTGTGCAGTCACTGTGGAAATCAGTGTGGCGGTTTCTCAGGAAACTGGGAGTCAACCTCCCTCAGGACCCAGCAATTCCACTCTTGGGAATATACCCAAGAGATGCTCTAACATACTACAAAAGCCATTTGTTCAACTATGTTCATAGCTGCACTATTTGTAATAGCCAGAACCTGGAAACAACCTAGGTGCCCCTCAATAGAAGAAGGGTTAAAAAGGTGTGGAACATATACACATTAGAGTTCTACTCAGCGGTAAAAAACAATGACATCTTGAATTTTGCATGCAAATGGATGGAAATAGAAAACGCTTTACTGAGTGAGGTAACCCAGACCCAAAAAGAGGAATATAGTATGTACTCACTCATAAGTGGATTCTAGCCATAGTTAAATCTTGTATTCTTAAGTAGGACTCTTTTATTCTTTTTTCAGAGACATTACACCTATTTTATTTAAGTTTATATAGGATCAAATTAAGGCTTTTCTGGATTATGCATGTTTTAACAGCAGAATGAATTTCTACTTATTTAATTTTATCCAACTTATACTCTCCCATGTCTAAAAATGCTATTATCACATTTTAGTTTATTCATCAATTTCTGAAAAAAACACATTCTGGACTTAATACCAATGAATATGAATATTATATTTTGTCTTTTGGCATATTAAAAGTGTCCACAACCAACATGCTGAGTAACAAATGGAATTTCTATAGGTTTCTCTTTGAATTTGAGTGGGATTCATTATTTCTTTCTATAAGACTCTTTATAGTGACCCAATATGAAAGCTGAATCTCATTCTGTATAGTTTATTGAATCATGTAATATTCAGGCTACTTTTAACCATTTCCCAGTATGTTCAATCTGTCTTTTTTTTATTTTTGTGGTTATTTTTCTGGTATTCTTATAATTTGGATTTTGTGTTTTCTTGAAAAGCTCATATGCATACATTTTTAATGCTGACTCTGTTGCTGTTGTTACTGGTGGGATTTTTGGAAGTAGAATCCAGTGAAAGGAGCTTACATCATTTCAGGAGTAAACTTGAAAAAGTACTTGGGATCTTTAAACCTATTTCTTCTTATACCTTGTGTCACAAGATGGACCAACTCCCTCTTCTCTACATAACTTCTATGAATTAAAACCTCTAAAAACTGTGAACAAGAGTAGTCTTTCTTCTTTATAAGCTGATTATCTTGAGTATTTTATAATTATGAAATATAGTCAGCAACGGAAGGCTCCGCATGGTTTGGAAAAGCATAGTTTTGCATGGTTCTATTGCTTAGCTAGTATCTACATTGCTATCTACATCTAATGATATGTCCATGTCAGTGACTCTCATAGTTTGTATAAATTGCTGTTCTTATCCAGGACCGAGTGTTAATTATTTCAGGAGTGCTAAACAAATAGAATGGTGTTGTTATTGGATTTTTAATAATTTCTTTACTTATGAATTCACAAAGATTTTTCTATGAACAAATATTTTCAGACATATGCTTGGTGAGAACAACTATATAAACCACTGTAAATTCAACTTTAAATATTCTATTAAATTGTCTGTTCCCAATTTATCAGATTTATTCATTAAAACATGTGTTGACACAGAATGATTCCTGTATACCACATTATACTTATTGCTGTTGGTATGATTTCTTTTTTATTTTTGTGTTTATCTTTCAATATAGTATACTTATGAATAAAGCACTTCAAATTGTAGTGATTTTTAATACCATATCTGATAGCACAGGCTATCACTTTGTTTAATATAGAAGTCAAGCCTCCTTCCATTATAAATCTGAGTAAGGATTATAACAAGAATTTTCAAATGCCAAGTTTTGACTAATCTTCCTAACTGCTTTGATTCAATCAATATCATATCTATACTATTTTCTAATTTAAAATGTTAATAAATCTTTAAGTTTTACTTGACTGAATACTATATTTATGTTTCTGGCATCTTAAAATATATACTATCTCTTTTCCCTATTTCTTTTTCCCCTTTTTCTTTCTGACTTCTCTAAGAAACTTAATAAATAATTAAAAGTAAGATTCCATCTACTGTACACCTTCAATATCATACATTTTAATGTGCTGCAGCTTTCTCAATATTGACTCCTCCAGAAATGTGTTCAGGATAATACAAGGAATACAACATGTGGCAGTGCTTAACTCATACAATAGCAGGTGAATATAATCCATCTGATTACTGTTTGCACGTAATTCCTACTGAGATTCAAATCATTTTCTCTGGTGGTAATTAGAAAATTGACTAAAAAGAGAAAGAATAACCATTATCTCGACTTTTAAAAAGGTGTATGATGACTTTCTACAGTAATCAACTCTCAGTGTATTATCTTAGCAGAATCTGAGATAATAGCTTTAGAACAGACAGTGTAATCTTGTTCATTGTGTGGTCTTCCAGATGGGCATAGGATTTATTAAGAAAGATATTGACAACATTACAGCCTCAATGGGAACCTGATGACAAAGATGATTTTAATGTCATGTCCTTGATGTAACTGAAATACTTTTGGATTAGGCAACTCTCCTTCATAGGAAATGACATTATAACAAACAACACAAGAAGGAAAAAAATAGAGCTTTCTAGATTAAAGATGGAAGCATTCATATCATATATTTGATATTTACATGAGCAGTTTATTTATAGTTATTTATCTTGTCCTTTTATTTCTGAAAAGTAAATGAATGTAGAAAGTAAAGCAGCATATATTTTAGTTTACTGCTGATGCATATGTCATGTACAATCCACCACATGGGAAGATATTCTAGCATGGATACTAAATTTGATTTAAAATTGTAATGAAACTCTTTTAGAATGACTGAGGTGACTGTCACCCTCATTCAGAGAACCTAGTTAGGTCCCTTGCAATCTGACCAGCTGTCATTCCATAGTCCATGGGCTGTCACTAGTCCTCATCAACTGTCTCTGTGATTATCCCCATCATAATCTTGATGCCCTTTTCTCTTATAATCCCTCTTTCCCCTCTTTGATTGGACCCCAGGCGTTCTGCCCATTTCTTGGCTATGAATCTCTGCATTTGCTTTTATAAGATACTGTATGAAGCTGCTATGATAACAATTAGGGCATTCACCAGTCTGATTACACGGTTCTTTTTTAGTTTTTCTTTTTGTTTTATTTTATTTTTCTTTCAAAATTGTACTGAGAGCATCCAAAAAAGCATCATGATACCAATTTTGAAATTCCTAGATAAGGAGAATACATAGAAAACAAAAAGAGTTTAAAATGAATGGAAATTTTGTCCACAAAGGTGTTGTTAACACAGTCAACTTCAATAGTCTTTTCTGGGTAAAAAAGTCTAAGCTTTTCTAGATATGTTATATTGTTATTTAATAAACGCCTTTCTTACTTTTCTCTTAACCATATTTAATTTTGTAAAAGAATCTTTGTTTTCCTTTCATTATCTTCCTTTCAAATGTATCCTACACCTGGTATAGTAACACATTTAAATTTCTAGCCACTGCAGGTTGTGTGCTTATGCTACACATGTATGAATTGATTGAAAATAATACAGTACTAATTACTGAAGTTTTAGGTATAGGTGTCAATCTTTTTGCTACAACATCAATTTATTTTCCCTTAAGGCATACCTATATTGTAATATTAATAGCATATCAAATGGTGATTGAATCACCTTAGCAGGGGATGATAAAATATTTGTGAACGTTTGTCATCAGAGGTGATATAGGATGGAGAAGGAAAAAAGGGACAAGGGAGGGATTACGGGACGATGGAAAGAGACAACCAAATTCTAATGGTCATTTGAGGGGGCATGTGGAAATGTAATACAGTAGAGCATTCCTAAAATATAAATCTACATGGAGGCAAGCTAAATAAAATCACTAAACTACAGCAGAGACAGAGCCCCACTTAGGTATCTATCATCACCAAATAAAACATCCAATTTACAGAATGGGTAACATTTGATCAATTTGCTGGCCAGAGGGCAAACATGGAAGCCTCCAAACTACTCAGGCAATTGACAAGCTATCAACAACCTAATGGTAAGATCCCATGACTGAAGACAACACCTATGCAACACATTGAATGTAAAGATGTAAAACTGGTGTTGTCCTAAATCCTTCATCCCTATGGTTTAGAGTTCATTATTTTGGAAGAATAATGCAGTTTACTAAGAAGAAAGGTAACATCAGTTCAGCTACAAACCCTTCCACAGTGCTTACTGTGGGAGGATTCTTTCTTTTTGTCTCATTGTACTTTGGGCCTTTACCATTGAGGTCTTTTGTTTATATATTATGCCTTCCATTTTTGTATTTTCAGGGGATTTCTGTGAATGTCAATTTGTGTGTCTACATATCTAACTGTGTTTCTTGTGCTTTTCTTTTGGCCATTTGTTTTTCTGCTGATTTGTTTGTTTTTCTCCTATTCAGTTTTGTTTACTTTTTAGATGACCATTTATTATCTAATGAGAGGGAGGAGGAAAGGACATGAATTTGGGTGGAAGGAGAATTGAGGAGCCTCTGGAAGATTTGAAAGTAACATCACCATAAGCAGAAAGTATTGTATGAAAAAGTCCATTTTCAACAGAAAAATGCATATTTCCCATACTTGAATTCAGTTATGAAAAAAAGTGATGCTTTTTAAATTTCTTCAACTCAATACAAGTGTATTTCTGTATATATCTGTTTCAATTTATGTTTTTGTTTGTTTGCTTTGGCTAATTTTGTTTTGGTCTCTTCTTCCTAAGAAAACTCAATCAGAACTTTTATTTTATACCTTTCCATATAAATACAAAATAATTATGTACATATTTTAATTGAATTAGCTATTCATTTATTGCAATAAATAAAAAAAAGATCTCTATAGTTCTTTTTCTGTAAACAACAACAACAACAACAAATCAGCTTGCATTATGTACAGGGAGAATCTTTTCTTTTAAAATTATTTTCAACCTCCTCCTTTGAGGCAGAAAACTAATTTCCTATTAATTACATGAAAATTCCCATTATTATCAGTTTTGAAAGCCATTAACATCGCTAAAATATGTCTATTTATAATAATTTTGTGTTTATTCGAGGTACTTACACTGATATTCATCAAGATGATTTTGAGAACTATTTGATGACTGCTCTTATTTGGATATCATTTATGAATTTAAATTTTTAGTCATTATTTGACCACTGGAATACCGCATACCAAGACATGACTCATTGAGATATAAGTGAAAGTCTGAACAGAACTTAGGGAACATTTAAAGGGGATTTTTTGTTTACACTGCACTTACTGTATACACTGATCTCTCAGTTTCTCTTGGTGTGAAGGTGACTGGAGGACAACAGTGTGGTAAAAACAGGGCCGTTCCTCTAATCTTCCCTAATGCATATGCTCTGAGTTTCATTGATTAGTTCTACAATAATCTGAAGCAATCATGAATGCTAAAAACAGCTGGGTACTGATGGTGCATGCCTTTAATTTCAGTACTTGGGAGGCAGGGATAGGCAGATCTCTGTGAGTTTGAGGTCAGTCTGATCTACAGAAAAAGTTCCAGTACAGGTTCAAAAACTACTAGGAAACCCTGTCTCAACCTCCCCCTGCCCTCCCAAAAGAATGTTAAAAATATTATTTTCCAGTAACTCTAATTCCTTTGTAAACACATGCCCACAAGTTTTTGTCCTGAGAAGACACTTTGTAAACTCATACTAAATTCATTTTTATTGAGAATAAACAATGACATCTTCTAGTGACTATTTTAAATATTACTGATCATATATTAAAGTCTAAGCATTTTCGTACTTAGGATGGTATTCAGAAATGCCCCACTATATCAACATCAAGTTTTGTGTTTTAGGCACTTTGTTTACTGTTAGTCTGGTGAGATTCAGAAATCAAAGGAGTCTCTTGAAACAAAAAATATTGAAGGTACATATCTTCAACTTCAGTAAAATACATGACTATGTTCCGCAGTTAACAAAGGGACAAATCACACTTTATACTAGCAAGCAATATTTGTACTATGTAACACATGATGATGTTATGTATAACCTAAAATATGTATTTGAGCAATATTTTTTCTGTATTTTCCATGCTTTATATTCTAACTTCTTATTAAGTTGACATTTTTGTATTTGAGTCTTTTTAAAGAATGTTGTAAAAGGCATGTTTCTCACACATGATAGCTAGATGAACACTTGGGTCTTAAATTTGTGATAAAGGTATGCATTTTATGTCTACATTTATGTGAATGTCTTTATTAATGCCATCCATTAATTTCACTATATGGTGTTGATGTCCATGGCATTAAAAACAGGACATTAGTTTGAAGACAATTTGTGATTTCATTAATATTTGATAATATTTATTTATGAATAACATCTGTCTGTTTCTTTACTCTTCTTCAACTTTCTATCTATTATGCTATCATTTATCACTGTGTAAGGACATAAAATTTTTTAAAAAGCTTTGCTTGGTCAAGAGCTTGTTAAGACACTGGCTTTGAGCTCTTACAGCATCAATAGTTAGCTGGAAACAGCAACCTTTGCAAACCAGACCAACTGTCCCTAGCAGCTGGCACCCTGTCAACACCTAGCATTGTGATTTAAACCAGAAGAGAAATAACTGCTTTGGGGGATGGTAGGGGACATGCACAAAGGCAGAAGTAGTCCGTATCCTGTTCTCAGCAAAATCAACTATCTTAACCCTAAGTAAATCTGGCTTGTGGTTTTTGGCTATTGATGCCAACCCCAAATGTGGAATGGGAGCTCTCTCTACTGTGCTGTGTCACATGTGGTGGAAACTCCCAGCTAGCTGGAAAGAATTGAACCTTGCTTTTGCATTCTGTACTTGACTGGATTCTGGTGGCCACTCTGGGGGGTCTCTCAGCTTGGGCACAACAATTGATAAATCAACACCTTAAATATTGCTCATTGTATTTATGGAAAGTACAACAAAACAACATCATCTGGAAAAAAAAAGCAGCATGTAAATCTTTTCTCATTCTTTTACATTTCATTATTTTAAACCATAGCATTATCATTTTCTCTTTTTAAACATTATTATTTTAAGTGTTTATCAAGAATGTGTGTGTGAATTATCCTTTTCCTGGTTTCTCAACAGAATAATTTTATTTCTTAAAAATAGAAGATTTCCTAAGTAATTGCCTAATGGTGATTGTGTTGTTAAAGTTGAAAATGTTTTGATAACTTTAAAAGAAAAGTCAGGAAGCTTATACAACAGTCATTTAACCATCCTTTTAGCGGGTGTATTTTATGGTTGAATTGCTTTATTACAAACATCTATTATGAATCCCTAGAGAAGAGGCCAAATTGCCTTTTATGTCTGTGAGGCAAAAACACAATAGAACCTCTGAATAGACAAAATACAAAAGTGATTTTAAAAATGATACCTCACAGAGAACAGGAAAACAATTTTATGTTTAAAAGTATTTTTTCATTATTTGTCCATATAATTAAAATATAGCATATTTATAGATAACCAAATCCTCATTACCCTACATGTTCTTTGAAATAAGCTTACATGCCATGCTTAACACTCCGTAATTGGATTCCACAAGCCTTGAGAATTGAAGTTGGGTAAATTTTTCAAACAGGCTTGTTGTCACTATTGCTAAAACTTAAAGCAAAAGGCATGCCTCATTGCTCTTGAATAAATAATGAAGTCTAAATTTGTCAGAGTGATAATCCAAAGAATTCAGTTTAGTTTATGTGCCTGTCATATTAAAAATTGTACCTTTGCATTTTTATAATTTAGCTTAATCACATGTCAAGATCCTTTGGCATTAAAGTGGTTACTTTTGCATCTATCTTGATGTAATACATATAGGCGAGATTTCTACTATCATGAGAGTTGTAATGAATGGCATAACTGTTCTTACACGTAGGATAATTTATCAAGATTATTTCGGATTATGAGGATATACAAGAAGAAAACAAACTTGGAAATATGGTAAACATTTAGATGTAGCAGAGATTTAAGACACATAGTTTTGATTATGCAAAAGAATTGTATCTTTTCAAAAAGATCCTGGTACTGTTGTTATTATTATTGATAACTCTTATGCAGATCTACAATGAAAAGGAGCAAGCTAAGCAAGGCTAAATACAATATACATAATTTGAGAGGAAAAGGAGAATAGGGAAGTGAAATAGAGCTAAATCTGTTGTTCAAAGAGATAAAAATGTAAAGAAAATCCTGATCCTAGGTGTTATAAAAAGAGTGGTTAATTCAGGTCAAGAACTCACCCAGGCACATTTCCATCTTGTGAAATGGAATTAAAGAAAAGTTTAGATCTGAAGTTGGTGGCACACACCTTCCATTCCAGACATGGGAGGCTGAGATAAGCAGATCTCTATGTCTGAGCTGAAGCTGATATACAGCAAGTTCTAAAACAGACAAGTTTAGGCAGCAAAGGGAACCTTAGAAAGGAGAAAGCTGTTGAAATGTATTTGAATGATAGAGCCTTGTTCCAGCACTAGGAAATAGCAGAGTTTGACAGCTCCTATCACAAGGTTCAGGCTTTAGAGTCAAAGACACAAGAAAAGAGACATGGAAAATACCTCTGTGAACAGAAAACCACTGAGTCCAGGTTAGTGTCTGAGGTATCACTGCTTGAAAGCTGTGAAGGTGAGGCCTGAGTTTTCATGGAGATTCCAAGATGTTGGCAAAGCCAGAGTCATGGGTTACCTGCCAAAGAAAGTTGCCAACCAGTTGTGGAATCAGCCCAGGAGAGAGAAGTGTTTTGAAGTCAACAAAACTGAAAGGAACTGCCTATCTGAAGAGGGCTTTGACCTTTGACATGGAGATAGAGTGTTGGGAGTTTGCCTAGCAGGCTTTCAATCTTGTCCAGTAGTTCTTCTTTATGCTTGCTTTCCTTACTTCTAAATTGGCAATATATATTCTGTGCCATTGTATATTGGAACCATCTGATCTGCTTTTTAGTTTTATTTGACAGGTGATTACAGTTAAGAGATTGCCATGAGTCTCAGGAGAGATTTTGAATTTTAGATATTGACAAATTACTAGCATTGTGATACACTATGGGATTTTTGAAGTTGGACAGAATTCATTTTTTGGAATGTGATATGTCTGTAAACTTAGAAGTCTGGGGTTGGAATGTTGTGGTTAGAATAAAAATGCCCCCTATAGCCTCCTTAGTTTGGATCCTGGGTACTCAGTGAATGGGACTATTTGGTACAGATTAGGAGATGCAGTCTTGGTGAAGTAGGTATGGCCTTTTAGAAGAAGTATGTCACTTGGTCGAGGGAGATTCAAGAGCTCAAGCAAAGTCCAGTCTTTCTCTCTGTCTCTCTCATAGTCTTCCCAAATACTTCTCTATCATTTAGTCTGCCCTGCATGCAAAAATGCTTCTTGCAATAATGGTAACGGACTAAGCCAACCCCAATTATATGTTTTCCTCTACACAAGTTACCATGGTCATGGTGTCTCTTAGCAGTAGGAGAATATTAACTAACGTAAGGACTAAGTAATGGGCAGAAATGATAAACATTAAAGGTAAATAAATAAACAAATAGAAAAATAATAAAAAATTGAAAGATAATTCAAGAAAAATAAAGTGAATTAAAACAAGAGAACCCAATGATTACTCAGATACACTAAAAAAATGCTTAAAATTTGACACTATAAGTTGTATGATACCAAAATTAATGATGACAAGGATATCACAAAATTCACACAGTAAACTTGGACCACATCATCTTGTTTTCAATCATCAACCTTTTATTAATATTATTAACTAAATTTACTCATTAATTTACATCTGAAAGGAAGTTTTCCCTCCCTCCTCACCTTCCACTCCAGCATCCTCCCCAATCTACTTTTCCTTGGCTTCCATTGAGAAAGTTTCAGGCCTTATATGGGCATCAAAAAAGCATGGCATATTCAGTTGAGGTAGGACCAAACTCCTCCTCCTGTACTAAGACTAGGCAAGGCAACTTTGTATGAGGAATAAGTTCCTGGAAACAAATCAAACCTTTAGGGACAGATCCTGCTTCCACCACTAGAACACAAGTTCCACAAATATGTTAAGCTACACAACGGTCATCCATATGTAAAGTACCTAGGTCAGTCTCATGCAAGCTTCCTAGCTTTTGGTTCAAAGTCTGTGAGCTCCTCTGAGTTCAGGTTAGTTATTACCAAGGGTTCCCTGTTTATGATCTTGAAACCTGAACCCCTCAGCCCTGATCACACTCATACAATCCTTTATTCTTATATTCGACAGGATTCACCAAGCTCTGACTGGTGCTTGGATGTGGATTTCTGCATCTGATTGCATCAGTCACTGGATAAAGGCTCTCAGACGGCATTTGAGATAGTAACCAATCTGATTTCAAAAGACAGACAGTTCAGGCTACCTATCCACTATTTATAGGAGTCTTAGTTGGATTCATTCTTGCATATTTATGAGAGTATACCTTGCATAAGGTTTCTACCTGACACCATATGGCATTTCCTATCAAAACATCTCTTTCATTACTCGCTTCCTCCACCTACCCACTCCAATCCAATCTTTCATGTTCCCAACCCTCCCAGCCCCTAGTCTAACAGGAAATCTCTTCTGTTTCCCCTTCCAACGAAAACAATGTATCCCATCCCCATCTTCATTTGAGCCTTCTGTTCTCTAGTCTCTCTGTGAATGTGGGTTGTAGTATGGTTATCCTTTACCTTACTGTTAATGTAAATTTACGAATGCATACATACCATCTTTGTCTTGCTGGTTCCGGGTTACCTCACTCAGGGTGATTCTTTCTAGTTCCATCCTCTTGCCTTTAAATTTCCTGATGTCATTGTTTTTAACAGCTCAGTAAAACTCCACTATGTAAAAGTACAATACATTCTTTGTCTATTCTTTTTTTGATGGGCATCTGGTTGATTTCAGGTTCTGGCTGTTACTATTTATATTGTTATAAACCTAGTTTTGCAAGTGTCCTTCTGGAATAATTGAGCATCCTTTGGCTATATCCCTAACAGTGAAATAGCTAGGTTACAGGGCAAATTGATTCATAATTGTCTGAGAAACCTCCATATTGATGTCTAAAGTTGCTGTACAAGTTTTCATTCTCACCAGCAGTAGGGAAACATTCACCTTGCTCCACATCCTCTCCAGAATAAGTTGTCATTAGTGCTTTTAATTTTAGCCATTCTGACAGGTTTCAGATTATATGTCAGAGTTGTTTTTATTTGCATTTCTATGACTCCCAAGAATGTTGAACAATTCTTAAAGTTTCTTTGGGCTATTTGAGATACAGTTATTCAGAATTATCTGTCTATATCAGTACCACATTTTTAATTGGATCATTTGGCTGTGTGTGTATGAGTGTGTGTGTGTGTGTGTGTGCATGTGTATGTTTGTCGATTTTCTTATGTTCTTTACATATTTTTGAAATCAGTCTCCTGTGAGATATGGGGTTGGTGAAGATTTTCTCTGATCCTGTAGAATGATATTTTGTCTTATTGACTGTGTCCTTAGTTTTACAGAATCTTTTCAATTTCATTAGGACCAAATCATCTTAATGCAAAAAAGATAGACTAGAGATTGTTGAATTCTGCTTTCATTTCTCACATAGTAAGTTTTATAGAGAAATACACTTTTTCTTGTATTATAAATAAATAAAACATTTTTTCTTAAACATATGTTAAAAAGTTAAAATCAATATAAAGTTTTTTATCTCTCTGTTTAAAATATGAGTTTTGCATTTATATAAGGTTTACTAACCAAAATTCCAATTAATAAGGTCTTTAGTAAGTTAATAGTCACTATATACTGCTTGGTTTATTGAATCTTTAGTAATTAATTGAATTGCCAACAACAAACATTCTGAAAAAAATGAACTTCTATTCACAATTATATTGTGAGGAAATCCAATTACCATTAACACTTACGTTAAGGCAACTTTTCAGCATTTTGAACCTCCAGGCTAAGATTACATTTAAATGATGACAATAGCAAAGCCTTACTTGGTTAATGGGGGGGGGAGGCAACTTTAACAATATTATTTGCATGCCATGTTTAAAAATAATCTCAAACTCAACAGAAATGGATGCATGAGCCATTTTGATGAAAGTTTGAAAAAATGGTAATTTATAAAAAGGCAAATATGGAGAAATGGGGAAGACAGAGAAAAGACAGTATGTAAGATACGTTAAATAGTAGCCCTTCTAGGAGCATCTATTGATTTGAAGAGCCACAAGGTTGGAGATTGTATCTACGATAGTTCAGGATAGCAAAACTGATATCAAAGTGGCAGAATATAATTTGAAGTTGCCACCCAAAACAAGAATTTGATAGGGTCTGAAGACAAGAGTCAGTAGTTTAGAGCACTGGTTGTTATTTTAGAGTCTCAGGTTCAATTCCATAAATCCAGTTGACAGCTCATAACTCTCTGTGACTCCAGTCACATGGGCTCTGTTTGCCTTTTTCTTGCTATCTCAGGAAATAAATGCATTAGGTACACAGATATAATCAGACAAACACTCATACCCATAATATAAAAATTAATAAAATCTAAAAATAAAAATAAGTTAAGTATATAATTTCCTATTCATCTGCATAGCAAGGCATTTGAATAGAGAAATAGATCATAGTGTGATAAACTGAATGTTTGGGTTTCTCCAACATTTAAGCTAAACTGAACTTCAGTACAACAATGCAGAGAAGTGAAGATTGCCAGATGTTAATTTGCAACTAGTGTTCTATTTAACTTACAGATTAATGCCTCAATGTGGTGAACAAACTGAGACTAGAAAGAACATGCAACACTGTCTTCAATATAGCATTAAATAAAACGACAGTCAATTAAGAAATGCTGAGAGCTGGAGTAATAGTCTCCCCAGAGAAAAGAACACCAAGTAACCCCTTCAAAACATAAACTTTCTGGTCAGTGAATGGACTAATGCATTTGAAAATAGAAACATACTGAACACAATATAGGCCCTGTCAATAGCTAGTTATAACTCAAGAATAGATACATGGTACCCTAACTCTCCCTCTTGAAACATTGACTACTGAAGATTTATGAGTAGAAGAGCAGTCAATGTATTAAGTTTTATATGCAATTGAAAGCCCAAGGCTTCAGTTCCAAGCCTGGTGACCTATAGACTACTCTGGGTAAAAAAATGCATCACAAACTAAAGCAAAAGGATGTGGATGTGGGAATGGAAATTTTAGTGCGGTGGGCAGAAAAAAGGGAAGAGGTATTGAGCATATTCATAATTTGTTATATACATGGGTTGAATCATCAAACAATTTCATCAATAAATGCTATGGGAGCACATTGTACCTCTTCAGCCAATAGCCCTTAAGATACCAGCCCACTTCGGCATGGTCTCTGATACTGTAAAAAGCAGCTTGCTCTCTTGCTTCTGGCACCTGCTTCCGATATCTAGACTCAGTTCCTGTTCATACAGAAGACTCTTATCTAGGACAGTGATTTGTAAGTTTTCCCTTAAATAAATAACCCTTTTATTATTAATAATTTTGAACTGGTGTGGGATTATTTTGTGACTTCCTTCATCAAATAAAAGTTAAGTAAAATAGACAATATTTTTTTCCACCTCCATAATCCTTATGGGGGATGCATATTAAGAGCACTTTGAGATGTTCTCTCACCCCAGAAGAAATTATTATGATTAAGAAATATAAAATAGCAAATGCTGCCATTTTTGTTTAATATTCCCTTTATATTTAAATCTTAAATTAAAAGTGACCTAAAAGTCTGTTATTCCTACAAACATTGTTACTGTATGCAGTCAATTTTATAATTTTATAATGAAATTGTATAGGTATTAATTTTTAACTCTTTTCTAATTATTCTGTACTAGATTCTAAACTTCAAGAGAGAAAGTATTAGATTCACAAAATATTGTCTGTGTTCTGATAGCACAGAATTACTTACTTTATTACTAAATACTCAAAACTGAATGAGCTCCCTCAGAATATGTTGCTTTATAATAAGTGATTCTATCAAAATTTAGAAGTTATATAACTTCATGCACAACAGTTAAAACTACAAAAAATTTGAAAAGGGTTAAATTGCAAAACCAGAAGTTTAAGTAACATTCATTATTTTCATATCTACGAAATAGAGGTTTTTACTCTATCCCTAGAAAGCAGGTAGTCTAGCTACATGTAGATTTCCTCCTATCATGCTGCTTTGCCACATCCAGTCTTCCAGTCTCATTCCCAACTCTGCAACTGTCCACCTGCTGCAGGCTACCCCCTAGCAATTCCCCTAGTGCAGTGGATCTCATTGATCTTTCCCTCCAATCTTCCTTTCCCCTACTTAACTTTATATATTAGCTCTTAACGTTATGAATTAGCTTCCAATCCCTCCAGACACACTCTGCAAAACTTTTAGGCCATTAAAATCTGAGAAGCAGATAGCCTAACTCACCCCATCTTCTAGATAAAATCCCCCACTTTATTCAGCTCCTTAGTACTCTGTAGTAGACCACCTGCTGGTATCTCCCCCTCCTCTCTGCCCTATCTTTAGTGGACCAGGAAGATTGTGTCAAACATCCCTTACACTCACCATGTTATGCCAATCCCCAGCTCCAACAAATATGCCCTGGGAAGCCACTAGGCAAACTTGGCAGAGAAGCAAGGAGGCTAGGAAATGAAGACAAGGCTGAGGTATCCACTTGTGATCTTCTACCACTTCATGCTCATCCCCGTGTCTTTAGCAGACTATCTGTCTATCTTCATTCATTCTTTGGCCCCATAACCAGGGAATTAAGCATGCTCCATGGAATATGGTGTTTTCCTCTAACCCGCGGAGTTCTTCCCATTCATAACTGTCAACCCCCACTACCTAGAAATAAAGTTTTGTGGTAATCATCAGTGGCCATACGTGTCCTATGACTGAAGAAAATTAGTATCAAACACAAAAATGAGTTCATAGCTGGAAAAGCTTTTAAAAGGTGGGGCCTAAGTGGGAGAAATACATCCTTAGCGGTTTTATCTTGGAAGCAAATATTTAGTTTCTCCAAGATCTTCCTTTCTTTGTGTTCCATCAGTCATATGTTGAACAGTTTTTATTGACACTGGCCTTCCACTATTATGATCTCTCTACCAAAGGTTCTGAAACAGCATCAAGTGAGATTGGATTATTTCATCTTTTCTGTTAAACTCAGTAAGATTTTCTACTTATTTTTGCTGGTAGATCGAATATCAACAATAAAGGTGGCTTAAAAGGGGCTATATGTATATAGGTCCTTGCAGGTCACACTTAACAGTCACTGTCTCAGAAATCTGACAGACACACTCTTCTCATTTATGTTATCATTTTAATTTTATTTATTGTTTAGGCCACTAAACATTTGTAGTTAATCTTAAAACAAAAACCAATTCAAAATGTGAAAATTTATTTGGGATTTAATCTACATTTTCTTTTATTCTAGAAATAATATTTTATTTTCCATAGTCTTTAAACTCTGAATCCTTGAGCAAAAAAATCACTCTGGATCTTCAAAATAGTATTCAGAAATTAAATATGCATGTCACATGTTCAGCCAATTATGGAAAATTATCCTTTTCTGATGAAGAAACCTATATGTAGTTTTAGTCACCACTGTAAGAACCTCTTCATCTAAATTAATTTTACAATGAAGTAGGTATTTTGGACGTGATGTTCAACTTCCTTAGACAGAAAAAGTATCTTTTGAAAAACACTTTATTTTCCAAATGACCTTGTTGTTCAAAATGTATTCAATTACCTTTTAACAAAATATTCTTGCTCACTTATTGGTTGAAAATAGATTTTTTTATTGTCATAAAAGACCCTTATTGAAATGAAATAAGATAATGCACTCAGTCACCAGTAAGCAAAATTCATATTAAAATGTCATGTTGTATATTATTAGAGGACAGTTGAGATCTTAGAGAAAGCTTTAATGAGAAAGTAAACTATGAAGAACTGATTTAGTATCAAATAATCTTTTACCTTGCAAACGGTAGCGTTTATTTAGTTTGAAATTAGCTGTCAACTTACACACCCAAGTGCTTTCAATTTGGACAAGGCACCATGCACACCTAGGAGCTAAATGTGGATTCTTGAAAAAAACAGGCCTGCTGGTCTTTCCATTCAAGACACAAAGTACTTTGAGTTTTTCTGAGTTACAATCAAGGGCACAATTGATCCAAAAGCAATTTCAGTTCTTACTTTTTAGCTATTTTCCAAGACTGAATGTAATACTGAGTAAAACAGTGGCTGACTTCAAAGTTAGGCAGTCTTTCATTTAATAACGTCTCCGTTTCTCACTGACATTAAAAGTTTAAACTATAATAAAATTCTCTGTCTTTGTTTGTTCATAATAGATATTCAGTCTAGGTAGGCATTGTATCCAGCCCTGGCAAATTATAGAACATTTGGATCACTGACATTTGAGAAGCATAAAAGTAATACAGTATACATATTAAAGAGAGTTAGATGAAACAACTGTTTTATTGTTTAAGTAAGATATGACATTCCAAAGAGAATCATAAATATCATTAAAGCTTTCTGTTTCTCTTACTCATGTCCTGAATCTACACACAACAAATTCCATGAAGATGAATATGTCCCTTCATAGTGACTCTGACACTATATGTATTAGACATGGGACTAATATTTAAACTTAACACAATCAATGTCCTCAGGGAGCTAGAACAAGGTAAGTAAAAATCACACCCACTCAACAAATCCCAGACACAAATGATAATGCTAATGGAATCAGTAGTAGTCTGGCTTAACAGTTAACATAGAGTCGTTTGTAGTACAAGGACATTGAGTGTGTAAGAGATGAAAAGGAAAAAAACAATTGAAGAGTAAACTCTGTAAGAGGTGTTTGAAGACTGAATTAAACCCTTAATATCCTATAGTTTTCTTTTATGATACTTTACAGTTTGCATTTACATGCTGGCAATTATATTGCAATGTTTGTATTTCCCATTAACAAACTAGTTTCACTATCTTATGTTTCTTTTACTCACCATACTGTCCCAAATTGTATTGTGAAACAATCTTGTTTGTGTCTACAAGCACCAAGGAAGCTGTGACTAACACTTCCCATTTTCCAGAGTACTTACCACTCCACAATAAGTCACCTGAGATTTCTGACATGTTGTGCCTTCTTCTATACTGAGGCAGGTAATATACACTGACCCTGAATATAATAAATGTAATTCTTTGAACTTACATCTCTTAGAGTGGCTCATCACTTGATGATATCAATAGTATTTTGCACATGAGTGTATGTATGTGTATATATATATATATACACACACACACACAATATATGTATGTATGTGTGTGTATTTGCAAATATATGAATATGTGTACTAAAGCTTAACAACAATTGCTCTCTCTTTTCTTTAAAAACTGGTACAACATTTTACTTCAAAATACAAAATAAAGAAATCTAATTCTTACAGACTCAGAGTATGATAGGATACTGCATTTCTACAAACAAAAGTGTCTTCCAACGTGGAGTGGAATACAAAGTTAAGGTCCTTCATCCCTTTCTTAAGGACATTGAATTTTTTGATGAGATAATGAAAAATATTACTCTTTTTTAAAAAATAGCAGAAACATAATGATAGACAAATGCAAACTGAAAATACTTTAGATTTTTCAAAAATTCAAAGTGGTTATAAAATATGCTAATTGATATTCTGCAACTCAGAGAATTTATTCCACAGACTTTAGGAATACTACCAAATCTGCCCTTATTCCAGGGAAACCCAATTCTGATATGTGGTACCACATTTTCCAGAAATGTCTGTTCTTCATGCTTGACCCATGCAAAGAACCTTTCATTCTGTGTATTAGATGAGGAAGGTAGATGTTGGAGAGATAGATCATTAATATTTAAATCAGCTACTGGCAAAACTATCTTAGTTTTCAGTGAAGTTTCCCATCTGTGCCCAGTCATAAAACCTTTTGATTAGATTTCAATCACTTCATGATAAGTTTATAAAACTTTTGAGTATTACAGAGTTTTAATGGCCGAGTTGTGCTTGATGTAGGAACTTGGATGCCAGACACTCATAACCACCAAGTCTCTATTTCACCAACATGAAGAAGTGAGACCAAGCTCCTCTTTATTCAGTAATGGTGACTAATTTTGTGGACACTTTTTGGAGTAAACTATAAAAAATATGAAGAATAATTAACAACTGAGCGCATTGATATCTCAAAGAGGAAAAAGCTATAGAATTTCCTTTTTCTAAGGGTTTTTACAGTTCTATGACAGAAGTGGAGAAAAACTGAAGGAGTTATGATCAAACTGTCTAATTCTCTAGGATAGCATGGACCGACCTAGTGTAGTGTTCACAGACTCATTGCCAAACTAGAGTGGTCCTTATGATCTATTCTTATGATTCCCACTAAGTCAAGGGGACCTAGACATCCTCCTGAATCCATCTATGACTCCAGTTTTAGTCACTGGCATGTGTTGCTCCATCTTACCTAGCAGGTCACTCAGGTGACATTAGTTAGACTAGGCGCCTTGTGCTCATAGCCACTGTAGAGCAGGGGCTTTACTAACTCCTTTACTATGGACAGGTCCACAGTCTCTTTTCTAAAGATGCTCTTTTGGAAACTATTGTAATTTAGTCATTTACAATTATCTTAATTAAAAGCAAAGATAACTTAAAAAGCAAAAATAACTTAAAGAGCATATATCCCCCAAGACCCTGCAAAAGTGACTAGAAGCCCCATCCTTCCTCATATCTGTCAATGATGTTACCTCATACAAGCTACAAGTATCCTTGTTTCTAAAGTTCAGTGTCCCTTGTCTCACAATTTTAACCCCAGCATTCATTTTAGTTTTTAGATACTTATTGGTTTTATTTTAAAATTGTATTAGCTTATAGAGAATCCCACATATGTAATGCAAATGGACCACACTAATCTCCATACCTCTCCTCTCAAACATTCCTCCTCATAGGTCACTTTCTCTCTCTTTCACGATTGTTTATTTTGTCCTGGGATCTGATGGAATTAGCCAGGGCACTTTGGCTACCATGAGTTGTGATCTATTTGTTAGATCCTGGTAGTCTCATCAATTAGCATACAACTGAAATATTGGTTCACTCTCTCACTAATCCTAGCAATAGCAAATATTTCAGAGGTAAAGTACAGAGTCCCCGTGAGTTCCACCATGTTTCTTAACTTATTATTCATAAGGCCAGTCTTGTCTGGTCCTAATGTAGGTGAGAACAGATATTTTGAGTAATGATTACAATATTTGTACTGAGTCTATAAAATGGAGTTTTACTCTGTCTTTGGCAGTACTTACTTCCTGATCCACTTTGCAAATTATTTCTTATAACCTTCATTAGATGCTAGAAATGTCCTTTTCAGGGCTGGATGAAGGACCTTTGCTTATTCTCTACAATTTTTTTGAGCAGCCATGGGTCTCTGTATTCATTATTAGTACCTGTAAAAGGAGGCTTAATATCAAAGCCATTATGATGTTTCTGAGATGTAATGGCTTTCCATTTGCTACCTAAAGGGAGATAGATACAGAATCAATAAGAAATGTCATTCATGTGGCACCATGGTATACTTATTTAAAGTCTCTAACACATCAAAATCCTCACCAAATATTTTGAAATTTGAAATCAGGATGTCCGTGTCAATGACAATATATATATATATATATATATATATATATATATATATATATATATATATACATATATGTACACTACATACACACACACACACACACACACACACATATATATATATACTGGAGCCATGATGACACTTACCTAAAATTAGGCTGATGTCTTTCCTAATTCCTTCACTGTTTTCACCTTGGCCATTTTTAGAGATTCACAGACCTTTTAACACTAGAGATTCACAGACCTTTTAACACAGCTTTTAATTCAATGGTATTCTTACTTCTGTACCTTGCAACATTCCTAATTGCTTCTTGATATGTAACGAATATAAAATTAAAAGTTAAGCACATTCAATAAGTATAAATGAAATATTTTGGCTATATTTACACTCAAATTATTGAAATAACCTCAAACAAATTTATCTGAATTGGCATTGTTTTCAGATCCAGAGTTATGTCATGTTTTTATGTTGCTTATCCTTGAATCTTTTCACACTGGTTAAGTTTTAACAGTTAGCTAAGTTTCTTCAACTAGAAACATCAATGTCTTTCTTATTTCTTATATGCTATTCATTTGCAAGATCTACTAGGTTTGTCCCCCCAAAATCCAATCACCTCACTTCTAGATTTTATTTTCTGAAATAGTTTATTCTGAACAGCAGTTGGAGATAAAGTAGAAGATGGAAATCAGGTGTTGGTCTTTTACTATTCATAGCACAACAGTAATTTCCCACAGCTCAGGCATAAAATCTGAAAACCTTCCTACAACCAACAAGGCCTTTTTTTCATATGCTCTTTGACAAAATATTCAGGTTCATTTCCATTATCCCTAATTGTAGTCTACGTTAAGGCAATGCCTTTGTTAATATTCATCAGACCTTCTAATTTCTTCCTTTCATTTTCTTCTAATGCAGAAAAGGCTACAAAATATATTTTCTAAACTTCTGATGCTATAACATTCTAGTCTCTGGACAATTTTTAGCATATACATACATGTGTTTTAAATATTTCATGCTTACCTTTCCAAACATTGCAAAATCTGCAATCATTGTTCTTAAATAGTATCATACTTCATTTAGTTTGTGAAAGCAAGCCCATTTACTTACTAGCTTTGCTTTGTGTCATTCTTGCAGCTTGACATGACTTGATTAGGATAGGTGCTTTGTGCACATCAGGTGGTCTGTCCCAAATCAAAGATGAATGACTTTTGCTCAAGAAATATCAGTTGAATGATTAAATCAACTAAGAAATTAGTTATATCAAAATGTTTAATTTAAAATTGACAAAGTATAGATAACATCTCAATAAATCAAATAAAAAGAATAGACTAGAAAGGATTAAACAATATATTTATAAATATTAGAAAACATATAAAGTATAAACATCAAGACAAAGAGAATAAGAACAGTGAAAGTCCGTTTATATTTTTGCTCTCCTATTACAGAAAAATGATGATAGCATTATTTCCTGATCAACAGCACATTTACAAGTAAAAGGTCATGTTCTCTATTTGAGATAGAATTTGATGTTGGAAAATAATGGAATGGAAATTAATGAGATTATAAAACATCATTAAAAGAATCTATAAAGCTAATATTAAAAAGTAAGAAATCATTTAACATAGCAATACATGTAAGATATTATAAGTAATACTATGGCTAAAAATCATTCAAGTGAATAAATTATAGAAAAATAGGTTGGAAAAAATAAATGCCAGCAGGAGGAAAAATCCATATTCAGAAATAAGAAATAATGTGTTTAATTATTAGGAATTTGGGCCCCAGATAATGTTCATTACATTTTACAGTAGGAATTCTTTAGTAAGATTCTTCAGGTAGTAGACAAGGTATCTCTTGAGAGTCTCTGCCTCTCTATAATTTCCTTCCATGGTCATCAAGAAACCTTTTGATCAAAAATTAATTTTCTGATATGCTTCAAATACCAATAGTTAAATTTCCCTAGCTGGAAAATATTATCATTGCAATAGAATTTTAAACATAATACGGAGAGATTGGCAATTTCTGTGCAGTATTCAACATAAAATAGAAGTTAAATCTTAATGAATTGAAAATATGTTCAGAATTTTAGCTGCAGTTTGTGAGAGAAAGTAAGGTAATTGGAAAGTAAATTATTATGCATCCAAAACTAGTGACATAGTTTTGTTGTATTTAAATTGAAGTTTGTGGCCACCAATAGTATAAAGTTTCCATTTATGAGCTGTTAGAAGAAAAATTATTGGATTGAGAGTTGCAAAACAATTTTCACTTTTATGCCTCAAATATATTTAAGTAAGATAAATGAGTGAATGTAACCCATTAATCATAGCTATGCTTCAAGAATATAGCTAAGGGAATTACATAATTATTTGTTATATAATAATTTTTATAATAACTGACCATTAGATGCATAAGATGTAATAAAGATGTACGGAAGAGTTGGTTTTACAGTTAAGAGCATATGCTGCTTTTCCAGAGGTCCTGAGTTTCTGACAGCATCCATGTCAGGCAACTCACAATACTCACAATACTACCATCATTCAACTACATCTGGAAGCCTTGGGCACTGCAGTCTTTCACACCATCTCTTTCTCTCACACACACACACAAACATACACACACAAACATAGATACAATCTGTTTTCCCATTTAATAAGTAAGCTTAAATGACAAGGAAAAAATTTACTAACATATTAACATATTACAATTAATGGTTAAACATTAGATATTTAATATAGACAGAAGAAGAAATGATTAATGAAAGGTATATGTGCTACGATTAGACAGGTTGTAATGAAATAATTTATATAAAATCTGGATGGCCAAAATTGTTTACTTGGTAAGGTCACTCCTCTGAGCCTAATACCATGAGTACAATAGCCAGGAAACATGTGTAAGACGGAGATGTGGAGATTTTGTGTCATAGGTGCACATGTCCCCCAATAAATAGTAAATTATTTTTAAAAAGTCATTAAAATTGGATTGTAATGTCACTGTCATAATTATGGTGTTATAGCATAATCTATAAATGTGACAAAGATATTTATTTGTCCAAATTATGGTTTCATTGTTTTTTTTGTCCTTCCTTTTATTCTTTTTCTCATGGTGGATTATATTTTCATTATATTCTCATACTCTTTTCTGATTGAATGTCATAAATATAAAATTCTGTCTTCCTGAGGCTTTGAAATTTCCATAAATTACATAATTTATTTTGCAAGTCATTACTGCATTTTATATTAAATTAGTGCTAAAAAGAGAGATTATGCTGTTTATCATTATTGTCAATTAAGAGTCACACATATAATTACAATAGTATTTCTCACAGGATTGACAAAATGCAGAAGTTTTCACTCCAGACTTGATGACTTCTAAATGCATTATAAATCCTGGTCCTCGTGAGCATCTTAAGTTCAGCATATATGGAACTTCCTTACCTCAAAATTAAAATAAATAAAATTTTTAAAAAATCGGTAAATATTGATGAATATTAATTAAAAACAGACACATTATTAAGCATAATATCTTTTGAAATTATATAAAATTCAATAAACAAAAAAATAAAATCAAAATATATAGGTATTCATCATGGAAAGTGTAGATGAAATACTAAACAACCAATACAACAAGGTATCCTTGGTTGACAAATTTTTAAGTGTTTATGTATATAGGAAAATTAAAATCTCAACATTTAGAATTACTAACTTATCTTTAACTTTAACACAATGTTATTACTTGCAAATAGCTTGAAACAAATATAAAACCGAAGTGGCATTTATTCTTAGCTGATTTTCATTGCTATCAGAGATAAACACTCTAACTAGGGTAGCCAATGTCCCCTCAATTATAGGGATTTTATTCTAATTAAACTGTTCATCACTCAAATACATTTAATTAATCATGACCAGGGAAAGCATAAGAATCAATAGAAGAAGTTTTCATATCAAACATATAAGAAAATGAAGGGTTTTTTATATCAAAAGCTAGTATTGAGGTTTATTAATAGATTGCAGACTACATATTTTCAAGTATTGTCATCCATAATGTTCACAAAGACTGTTATACAAGCTTCAGTCTTCAAACTTCAGGTATCTATAGTGTGATGCCAGGATACATGGCTTTACATGGTTCTTCATAATTTCCTGAAATAGCTACCTATGAATTATGCTGAAAAATACGATACTATGAAAACTGAGGTAAACAAGTCTAGGTAAATCTGAGCTACAGCTGACTATTATTCCATAGAAGCAAGCAGAAAAAAAATCTGACTCAAATTAAGGGAAAAGAGTAGCTCCCAAAAGGCACTGATTTGAAGGATGCTTAAGAGACAGCAAAGGAGAAAATGTGTTAATATAGAAAAAAAAAAACCACATAGTGACCACGAGAGTGGGAATGAAGGCTATGTAACACACCTAGGCAACCAATGTTATTATGCATGATTTGAGATGAAAACAATTTTTGATAAATAAATATTAGCAAAGAGATTGCAAACAAGTAGTGTAAAGTATTATGGGAAATTAACTTTTTAACCAAGGACTAAACAGCTGTTTGTCGAAAGGATTCTTAATTTTATTTTATTTTGTTTGTGATTATATCCTTTAGTAGATATTTTCACATATACTTATAAATAAGAGTATTCTTTTTATAGTTAAATGTATTCAAAAATGTGTGTGGAGTTGATAAGTATATTATAATATTAAGCACTGATTTTTTATAATTAGCTTGTGTGGGAAGTCCATATGTATAAGTGTTACTTTTATTGGTTAATGAATAAAGAAGCCACAGTGTTCCTTCCCGCTTCTCCTCCAAGCCCATTCCCCCATAAGCCTTCCTTTCCCACATCCCAATATACTCCCCTACTTCTATTCAGGAAAGGGCATGTCTGCCATGAGTATCAACAAAACATGAAATATCAAGTTGCAGTAACAATAAGAACTTCTCCAATTATTAAGACAGAGCAAGGAAACCTAGTATGAGCTATCAGGTTCCAAAAATTAGGAAAAGAATCAGATAGCCCCTGGTCCTGCTGTTAGGAGTTTCACAGGAGGATCAAGCTGCAACACAGTTACATATATTTAGAGTGCCTAGGTAAGTCCCCTACCAGCTCTCTGGTTGTCAGTTCAGTTTCTTGTAAGTCCAGGTTAATTGATTATGTAGGCTTTCTTATGGTGTCTTTGAACCCCATGACTCCTACAATCTTTTCTCTACTACATTTGCAGTATTGCTCCAGATCCATCTAATATTTGGCTGTGAGTTTTTATCTGTTTCCATCAGTTTCTGTCTGAAGTCTCTCTGATGATAACTTGGCTAAACACAAACCTATAAGTATAACAAAAATATTGTTAGCCATCAATACATTAGCATTTTTTCCTCCATTCATCTTTGGTTCTCTAACTACCTGCTTGTATCCTAAGGAAAGAGAGAAAGAAAGGGTTTGGATTTGCATGGGTGGGGAAATGGGAAAGATCTTGGAAGAGTTGAAGGATAGATATATATGATCAAAATTGATACACTGTATTAAAAATCTACTTTCTACTATAAAAAATAACTACTGTAATAAACATTATTTATTGTAGAATATTTAAGATGTGTTACATTTACTTATCTTCTGAAACATTTGTTTAATGATTAAAAAGTTTTGTTGTATTCTTTTATGCGACATTTGTTTAACTCTGAGAAGCTGTGTTATTTTGTGTATCTAAAACACCTGATTGGTCTAAAAATGAGTTGGTTGGCCAGTAGTAAGGCAGGAGAAACAATAGACCGGACTGGCAGGCAGAGAAGAATTATAGGGAGGAGAAAGAGATCTAAGAACTAGAGAAGGAGGAGGTCTCCAGGATACAGCCATCCACCTGCACACCAATTAACTCTATAAGAAATAAAGAAAGGTATGTAGAGAAAATGTAAAACATCAGAGGCAAAATGTACATGGACTTAATAAGTTAAGAAAAGTTAGCTAGAAATAAACCAAACTAAGGTCAGGAACATAAGTAAGAATAAGAATCAGTGTGTATTTATTTGGGATCAGGGTAGCGGTCTCCCAAAAGTAAAATGTAAATAAATAAAGAACAGTGCCCGATTTTATCATCTCACAGGTTTGTTAGGCTAACTCCCAACTCTGCAGGTAAAGTATAAAAACCTGGAGAAGCATGTGTTGTGATTGCTTCTGTGTCAGGCTCCAATTCTCACTCTCCCCATACCTATTCCTTCTTGGTTCACAAACTATTGTGCTAACAAATACCTAATTTACACACTTGAGGAAAGAAATTTTCTGTTTAACATGTGAAAAGTATGTTACACTTGGTCACACAAGAAGAACCTGGTAAACAGAATCCCTTCATATAAGTTGCATTTCACTTTTAACATATTTGTGGGCAATGTTAGGAAACTGAAGATATGATGAATATAGAGAAAGGAGCAGGGTAGTTAGTATGTTCAAGTGGTTGTGAGGTTAAGAAGAGAAAACACTCTTTTAAGAAGCTGCTATGAAATTTCCTTGACAATATAGTCCTAGAAATAAATAACTCCTTACTAGATTTGTTTAATAGGTATAGCTAGAAAGCAGAAAGGATCGTCCAGATCACACATACACACGTTCATTCACTATCAGTAACTAGCATTCTCTAGAAACATCAGAAGAAGACAGATTGCAAAAGATTTCCAGTGACTTATTTCATAAATCTCAGAGTCTAGCACCTGCAGTCAAGCACGGAGACAGATGGATAACACAGAGAAATCGAAACAATAGTTACTTACAGATTTCATTGTCATGTGCAAGTTCTAGAAAAAAAATTAAACTATTTATTAGTTTATTCAGTTTCTAGCTACAACACAGATATTATAAACTAGTATCACTTTCAATTATCTATAATATCTATAATAATAAATCACTTTCAATTTTGTATAATATCTATAATAATAAACATTCTATGCTTTTTGTATCTTTGTCAACAATATTTTAATGCAGCAAGGTACTCATTTTCTGTGATGATTATGAATATCTCCTCAGATGTTTTCTCTTTTAGTGTCTCATTTGATATGATTGGTATTTCTTTATTTTAAAAAATTGAGAGTTTGGTTGGCAGATGACAAAATTAAATATTTCGTTTGCCATCACATTAAATGAGTAAAAAAGGTGTATATTGCCTGTACTGTTTAAGGTACTATTTCCATAATAAATTTCCCCTCATTTTCCCCCTGCAGTGAAATGACTATTGATATGTTCAATAAATGTTTTGTTTTATGGTTATATTTTCCTTAAATTCAACCACACAATTTAGTATTGTGTAGAGATATGTGTAGTTTATAGATATACATGAAGCAGCGCACTTAGGAAAGTGCATCAGCCTGAGATAGATATGACAACCCACCAAAAAGCATATTCAAAATGAATGAAATTAAGTGTATTTTTATAGTATGTCTTAAAGTTTATAGTGTAATGCACCAGTTTTCGAATAATTGAATGGTACTGACACAAGGAGGACAGAAGTCAGCATTAAAAGGAAGCATATATAGTTTCCTTCTTGATGGAAGTAAAAGAACATTTTGGATATTTAATGAATTAAATCTTAAAACACGAAAATGGTCATGAGAGGAAAATTGATCAAAACACATTTAAGAATCTTCATGATTACGAGAGAAATTCTCGCACTTTTAGGTTGATTTGAGCCCTGCGTTTTCTTTTTCTTTTAAGGAAGATCATTGCTGTGAATTTGATGTGTGTGTGTGTGGGGGGGGGTGTCTAGGTAAATTTGAGCAGAATTGAATGCTAGGGCTATAGATTTTTTTAACTAAGAACTCTATCAAATCATCTCTCTCTTTTCTTGAGGTGATTCTTATACTATCATAGTACGATTACTACTATGGTTATGTTTAACCATTTAAGTTGTTGGCAATTTCTATTCTCTTTTGTTTTGTTGTTGCTTTTGTGCTTTAAAACTGACTAAAGCTTATAGTTTTCTTTTATGAAAATCTCATTGTCTACAGATTTATTCTCTCTTTTTGAGTTATTATTAAATGCATTATTCTCTAGATTTACTATAATTCTCTTTCAAATAGTTGTATTATTAGTGTGTTCATGGACTAAAATATAACATTACTATTTCACCTGAGTTATTTCTTTAAAATGTGTTATCACATGGTAGTTATTTAGTTATGTTACATCAATCCATATATCAAAATGTTTAATTTGAATTAAAAGGGAGTATAAACAATATAAGAGGTGTGCTTTCATAGTCATTATATATTCCCATTAATCCTCTCCCTATCTAATATTAGCTATGTAAAGGATTTTGAGGCATGATTATACAATCTACTCCACTTCCAAGGGAACTTCTGAATGTTTCTAATTTAATTATCAAATATAAACTACATCCTTGTATCCTAGATTCTCTACAGTTGTGGATTGTAGTCTGGTAATCCTTTTTTTTTTTTTTATTGAGCACTACATTTTTCTCTGTATCCCCCCCCCCGCCTTTCCCTCCACTTCAACACTTTCCCATGGTTCCCATGCTCCCAATTTTTTCAGATCTTGTCTTTTTCTTCTTCCCATGTAGATTAAATCCATGTATGTCTCTCTTAGTGTCCTCATTGTTGTCTTGGTTCTCTGAGATTGTGAAATGTGGGCCAGTTTTCTTTGCTTTATGTTTAAAAGCCACTTATGAGTGAGTACATTTGATAATTGTCTTTCTGGGTCTGGGTTACCTCACTTAAAATGATGTTTTCTAGCTCCATCCATTTGTCTGCAAAATTCAAGAAGTTATTTTTTTCTGCCATGTAGTACTCCATTGTGTTAATGTCCACTTTCTCCATATCTATTCAATATAGTTCTTGAGGTCCTAGATAGAGCAATAAGACACCAAAAGGAGATCAAGGGCATACAAATCTGAAAAAAAGAAGTCAAACTCACTATTTGCTGATGATTTGATAGTTTATATAAAGGACCCCAAAAATTCTATCAAGGAACTTCTACGACTCATAAACACTTTCAGTAATGTAGCAGGATACAAGACTAACTCAAAAAAAATCAGTAGCCATCCTGTATACAGATAATAAATGGACTGATAAAGAAATCAGAGAAACATCACCCTTCACAATAGTCACAAATAGCATAAAATATCTCGGAGTAACTCTAACTAAACAAGTGTAAGACTCTGATGACAAAAACCTTAAATCTTTGAAGAAAGAAATTGAAAAGATACAAGAAAGTGGAAAGATCTCCCATGCTCTTGGGTAGGTAGAATTAACATAGTAAAAAATTGCAATCGTACAAAAGGCAATCAACAGATTCACTGCAATTCCCAGCAAAATTGTACACAGTACCTCAAAAGGTACTCAACTTTATATGGAAAAGCAAAACAAAACAAAACAAAAAAAACCCAGGATAGCCTTTTCTTTATATCTAATATTCACTAATGAGAGAGTACATTACCGTATTTGTCTTTCTGACTCTGGTTTATCTCACTCAGAATGGTATTTTTTAGTTATATTCATTTGCCTGCATAATTCATGATGTCATTGTTTTTTACAGCTGAGTAATACACCAACCATTATATAAATGTATCCTGAAATTAAAAAATTAATAAAAAAATTAAGAAACAAATTCCTAGTTTTGATTTCATGTACTGCCTCTACTGCTAATCAAAAAAAGATTAAACAAACAAAAATTTAACTCTTCTAACACTTTGTTTACTGGAAGCATAGTTTTATGAAAGAGTGTAGTTTTGGACCTGGGCAGTTAACACTAGCATGGCTTTGATTTGTCTTGAAGAAAAGACTGCTAAGTATTAATATATGTGAGATTTTGTGGCACAAAGCCAGTAAATTATCAATGACTGATATGTAGAGCCTAGAAGGGTTTTTGATTTGCAGTATGTAAGATTATTTTTAAATAAATTATAGAACCTATATAGCTATATATATAAATATATCTTATTGTTTATGACAAAGTGCAAAAATTATAAATCATGGAAGAACATTTTAAAATGGTAAGTATTAGAGGGTTTCAAAATCTCAGCTTCCCTACCTGGCAAATGGCATCAGTAACAAAGGTTTGAGCTAAGTTCAGTCCATGAGAATACATTGAAAAATTGATTTCAAGAGACTGACTGTCAAAACCTTTGTTCAAATTTCAGAATCTTACAATATTATACTTTCTTGTCCTACTTTACAATTTGAAAGAAATGCCCAAAATATTAAGGGAATCTTTCAGATTTTACCTTTAATCAGATGTTAGACTTCTAGAAACACTAGAATTCTATGTCCCAGCAAAGGTCCACAAATTTAAGTAGAATCCTTTCTCAGTATCCTCAAAATCAAAAGCTACCAATTCCAAACTGGAGATAACCTTCTTCTCTGACATGTAGTGTTTGAAATAAATGTGCTAATAAACCTGTATGTCAGATAACTGTCCAGTTTCCCCATGAGAACTTTATAAGCATCAGTTCCCTTATATTATACTTTTTCAAAGTCTCCAGGCAAAAATAATTATTAGAGCATCATTGGAAAATATAACATCCCAAGTAAAGCCTTGATTACCTATCAAACATTTCTAAATAAATCCTTACAATAAAGAAGAGGTTTTTTGTAGAAGTTATGTATGTAAACTAGATAATTATTACCGAATCATAAAGGAATCAAAAAGAGAAAAATATGCAATTAGTAAATATTTAGTTCCGATTTACATTGCCATTAACATAACTGACTAACCATGTATAATAAGTTATTACTATAAAAGTTAAGCACAAATAGAACTGCTTTTCTTTCTTTTTTTTATTTTAGCAATCATTTTTATTTTTCTTTTGTTTTCTATTTTTTAAGTAATTTTATTAAATTATAAAAGTTTCCATTTCCGCCCCTCCTCCCACCACCCTCCCACTCCCCCCACTCCCTCTCCTCCTCCCTCTCCATCCCTAAGAGCAGTCAGAATTTCCTGCCCTGTGGGAAGTTCAAGTTCCTTCCCCCCTCCCTCCAGGTCCAGGATGGTGAGTGTCCAGACAGACTGGATCCGCAAACTCCAGTATATGCAGAGGAAACAAGTCCCAGTGTCATTGTCAATGGCTTTACAAAAAGACTCTGGGCCAGCCACATTCAGAGAATCTGGTTGGATCGCGTCCTCCTTCAGTCCCAGTCCAATTGGCCTTTGTAAACTCTCATTAGATCCGTCCCCTTGTATCAGTGGGAGATCGCATCCCTCGCAGTCCTTATTTCCTTTTTCATTTTCTTCATCCTTCTGCTCCTCATTTGGACCTTGGGGGGCTCAGTCCGGTGCTCCAATGTGGGTCTCCGTCTGTATCGCCATCCATCGTCGGATGAAGGTTCCCTCTGGTCCTGCCTTCTTTGCTCAAGTTCTCTTTCCTTCTGCTTCTCGTTTGGACCTAGGGAGTTAAGTCCAGTGCTCCGATGTGGATCTCTGTCTCTATCTCCATCCATCGCCAGATGAAGGTTCTATGGTGATAAGCAAAATATTCATCAGGATGGTTATGGGCCTAGGCCGTTTCAGGCACCCTCTCTTCTGTCCGGAAAACAATCTGGGGATCTCTCCTTGGACTGGGGATCCCATTTATAATCAAGTCTCCTGTAAACCCTAAAATGACTCCCTTAGTTGAGATATATTCTTCCCTGATCCCATATCTATCCTTCCTCCCTCCCCCCCATCCCAGTCCACCGAGCTTTCCCCATTCCTCCCCTACTCCCTTCTCTCTAACCCTCTCCCCTTCCAACAACCCTCCCACCACCCCCCATGCACCCGAGGTTACCTGGGACTCTTGTCTATTTCCAATCTCCAGGCAGATAGCTACATGATTTTCATCAGGTTCACCTTCTTATTTAGCTTCTCTAGGATCACGAATAATAGGCTCAAAGACCTTTAATTATGGTTAGAATCCACATATGAGTGAATACATACCATATTCCTCTTTTTGGGTCTGGCTTACCTCACTCAGTAAAGCGTTTTCTATTTCCATCCATTTGCATGCAAAATTCAAGATGTCATTGTTTTTTTACCGCTGAGTAAAACTCTAATGTGTTTATGTTCCACACCTTTTTTAACCATTCTTCTATTGAGGGGCACCTAGGTTGTTTCCAGGTTCTGGCTATTACAAATAGTGCTGCTACGAACATAGTTGAACAAATGCTTTTGTAGTATGTTAGGGCATCTCTTGGGTATATTCCCAAGAGTGGAATTGCTGGGTCCTGAGGGAGGTTGACTCCCAGTTTCCTGAGAAACCAGCACACTGATTTCCACAGTGACTGCACAAGTTTGCATTCCCACCAACAATGGATGAGTGTTCCCCTCATTCCACATCCTCTCCAGCATAGGCTATCATTGGTGTTTTTGAGTTTGGCTATTCTGACAGGTGTATGATGATATCTCAAAGTTGTTTTGATTTGCATTTCCCTGATCGCTAAGGAGGTTGAGCATGCCCTTAAGTGCCATTTGGCCATTCGAAGTTCATCTGTTGTGAATTCTCTGTTCAGGTCAGTACCCCATATTTTAATTGGGTTCAGAAAACCCTAAATTTGTTTACTACCATAGTCTTGATGCTGTTTAGGTGATATATTCAAGCACAGATGATTCATAGCAGTCTTTTTTTTCTGATTTCCATATCATGATCCTTTTTAATGAGAGCACCTGAAGAGACACAAACTCAGATTTTTAGTGAAGGTCATCATCCTTTAAAGAAACAGCAGACTAAAATAGTAGCATATATTAGGACATTTATTTACTGTCAACACATGTGTAATGGTTATTTTAATTATTTGTTGGTAATTATTTTGACCTTGCATTCCAGCACATGGACTATTTTTAGTTATGTTCACCAGGGTTATCCATGCATTGATGTATCTGTATATAGTCTAAATGATGAACCTTGTAAGGGAAAATGAAATGTGTTGGAGAGAACCAATTCATTCATTCTCCAATTGAGAACACAGGACAGAATGTATGTGAAGATAATTCTGATCAAGCTGACATGATTGAAGATTATGGTCATCTATATAACCAATCTGTTGCAAGAAAGCTTAAGTAGGTCAGTCTGTGTAATACAGTTTTACATAAGCTTAATATAAATACAAGACATAAAACAATTCTGCTTTTTTATGGGATACAGTCATTTTTATAATTGATACTTTACCCATACATGTTTATCAATGCTTTTACTAGTTACCTAAGACTATTTATTGAGCTCAAAGAACTGTAGTAGGGATGACACCTATGTCCAAGAAGCATGTAATTATGGGTTGTAAATGACCGTAGCACTTGGTTACCTGTTGCATGGTGTGACTTAAAAATACTATGGAGTTCAAAGAATGGTGTGAGCTGAGCTGACTACAAGGTGATGGAGACTATAAATAGCTTCTTTGCAGGTGACATGTTAGCTGGAGCTTGGCAGATAAATGGGATTTCAATAGGTAGAAATGACAGGGCTTAGCTACAGCAGAGAAAATAGCGTGAATAAATGAAGGCAATAAATGACGGACAAGTTCCAGTGAAAATCAATGCCTATGTGGAACTGTGGATGCAGGTACTGGGGGTGTGATGAGATCTGCACTGGCTTCAGAGACACACACTAGAATTTCCTCTGTGAACACTGTTATTTTAACAAGCCCTCTGTATTTTTCTCATGAAATTTAAAGAAAAATAAATTTGAAATCTATAAACCTCAAAGGTTTAAGTTCTCGAAACCCTGGAAATGCTTGAGTTTTGTTTTTTTTTTCCCTCATTCAAAGCTTTCTTTGAGATATCAAATATATCATACATAACATATTTTACTGAATAATATTTAGAAATATTGCATGATAAAAATTTTTATTACTAGAAGGCAAGTTAAATATTAGTAAACTCCCTTTTAAGGATGACATCAAAAGTTCACAAATTCATGCATTGTTACTAAGGATAGCTTATATTTTACATTGAAAAGAAATGTTTAGCAGAGTATTAACATTCAAAATATGAGATCCTATGTAAACCTCCTGAAGGTCTGTCACAAAGATTCAGATACAAATTGAAAGGAGACTACTTAGGAAGTAACACTTGCCCCAGATCTTGAGATATCAAAATGCAAAATCATGTCCTACACCAAAACACCTTAAAGACCCTATCAACCAGTGCTTCATTATTACAAGTATCTTAAAATTATCTTGCTTTGAAAAGCTCTGAGTTTTATTTCCATTTCCTATTTTAATTCATACTGATCTCACTATTTTTCTGGAGTCCATTTATTTACTCATCTTACCATGTGATTGAAACTGTGAAATGTCTCCAAATGCTCAAATGGGCATTTCAAAATTTTGCTTCTCACATTATACTTTATTTTAAATAAATGATTTTCTAGTATATTTTTATCCTATTTAAAAGGCAATAGATTGATTACTACTTCTATAATATTATATTTTTATTCGTAGCTTATTTTTGTTTGGAGAAATCCTCAGAGTTCTTATCATCTATATTAAAACAGAACCAAAAGTATACATCAATAAAAGCACAGAAACTATTTTATTTACCATAGTTTTTAACTTTAAGAGTTCTTTTTGTATTGGCTTTTTTATGTTGATTGCCAAATATAACATGAAAATAATTATGACATTTGCAAATATATAGGCACCACAGCAATATGATGATGAAAATATAAACCATTTTTTCTTTTTGAATAAGAAAAAAATACCACCTCAGTAGTGGTATTGATATTTTCAAATCTCAGGGATTGAAACCTGAACATGTATTCTAATAGAATTAGGTACATTTATCTTTTTTCATACTATCTAATATTCATGTATTTTTTCTGAACTACAGAATAAAATTTTATGTGACACACTTTAAGCCATATTACAGTATTGCAGCCAATATATACTAAGATTTTTCTCTAAGTTATCAGATTAATTAAACCATTTCAAGTAGAAACAGAGAAACCTTTAGAACAGAATGTACTAAATTCATAAGAGAACAACCCACTCGTATTAAATGAGAACAGATCATGGTTTTGTCCCTTTCAGTCATCACACTGGCAGAGACCATGCATTGGGAAGCTGATTTCTTCTTCTTCTTCTTCTTCTTCTTCTTCTTCTTCTTCTTCTTCTTCTTCTTCTTCTTCTTCTTCTTCTTCTTCTTCTTCTTCTTCTTCTTCTTCTTTTTCTTCTTCTTCTTCGTTTCTTCTTCTTTTCTTCTTCTTCCTGCTTCTCCTCCTCTTCCTTTTCTCCCTTCTCCTCCTCTTCCTCTTTCTTCTTCTCCTCCTCCTTCTCTTCCTCCTCCTCCTCTTCTTTTTGATTTTTCAAGAAAGGGTTTCTCTGCAGCTTTGTATCCTGTACTGGAACTAGCTCTTGTAGACCAGGCTGGCCTCAGACTCTTGAAGTAGATCAACTATGTTTTAGTTTCATAAATGAACAGCACTGTTTGATTTTAAATTGCAATATATATGTAGGTATTCTGAGGTAATTGTAAATAGTAAAATTGTTATTAAATGTAATATATCTTCAACTAACAACAATTCCAGTACATTTGTAATTCTCAAACATACTTTTCCTGGGATATCAGTAAAATAAAAATAAAACAATATTTGAAAATAAAGAAACAAAGAAAGGAAGAAAACAGCCAGGCATCTAAGCATATGGGCAGCTCTAATAGAACTTAATTATTTTGTTTAATACAAAAAATGGGAAATAAGGATTTGAAGTTGGAAGTACAATATGTTAAAAAACTATGTGAGAATTTGAACAGAAAAATGGATGGATATGACATAAATTTAATTGTAAATAAGGTATTAACTGATGTTTAGTATGACATTTAAAAGTAAGTCATTACAATGAATTTTCTACTTTTAAAGCAATGAAATAGCAGAAATAGCACTAAGTTCTAAAGGTGCAGAGATTTATGAAATAACATCTCGTAAGTTTGGCCACCACAGAGATATTAGAGCACAAGATGCCAGCAAAACATTGTAGTAAGGTGGGATGCAAGTTACTGTGTAGAGCTTGTTAGATTTGACTTTAAAAATTTAAGGTGCTTCTCATACATTTTGTGTGTGTGCGTGTGCGTGTGTGTGTGTGTGTGTGTGTGTGTGTGTGTGTGTGTTTATGTAGGCTGCTTCTATGTGTGTGTCTGTGTGATTTTTGGAGGTGAATATTTGAAAAAAAAAAGACATTGTCCATGCCAGAGAACTGAAATATGTTTCTAATGCCACTCAGAAGATATTCTTTAAACATATCTGTATCACAAAAGCTAAATCATTCTGTAAAAATTGTGAGTGATCATGATTCATCAAATACATGAGATTAACAAGGTAAAAAAGCTGGTTCTTTATTAGTTACTTTTAACCAGAATTCTGAATGCTTCCTGCTTATCAATGTTATCTGTTTTGTTTGGACTTCACAACATTATTAACCTGCTACTTTTATAGGTGAAGCAACTAATAATTGTTTTCTTATCTTCTTATGTAATTTTCTTTATACTCAAGTACCATCTACTCATATTATGTGTAAGGAGGCATTGTTGTTTTCACTGATCAATGATACTGTAAACTGCAAACTTATATCTGAGCCATTATAATGGGATGCCAAGTTTGGGCAATCTCTAACACATTCATAGACATGTTCTTTCATGGCAAGTAGATTACCAATTAAACTTTCTCCCTGGACCTACTGGTCATATTTTTATATGTACGTAAGTAAAGCAAAAATTCTGAGAGTATATGCCAAATGATATACATTGGTCTAAATTTGATTCTAGTGTCGATAGCATGAGTTCGTTCATTATTGTTTATGAAAAGAGAAAGCCAGCTCCAACTCCTGTGATTCCCTTGCCGTCACAGATCATGTTAAATCCAATCTCTAAGAGTTTCGTTCAACCCCTGAGTCTCACGGCAGTTAACAATCAAATGAGTTATTATCCATATCTATGGTCTTGAATATTTCCCAGCACTGCTATAATGATAAAGGTGTGAGCATTTCCACTTTTTTAATTTTAAATATTCATTACAAAAAAACTCTACCCAGGCTTAAGAACTGACTCAGGGACCTATGGCTATGTCATAGGCACTGATGAATGTTTTTGTTTCTGCTTTGCAGACTTTTAAGAATACTGTGTATTGGATTATAGCTGAAGAGATTGTGTTGCCAAAAAAGCCATTTTGATTTTAGACATCAATTTTCTTAGTGCAATTAGATTAAGACTACTCGGGGGAAATGGATGAATGTCACATAACCTAATGAAATTATGGTTTGAGCAGGTTAGTCTTAGATGCCCTTCTTTGTCTCTGGTAAAATAATCAAGAAAATGGTCCCTTGCCAATCTTTTAGAACCAGGCAACAAGACTTAACAGGTGAAGTGTGTATTCTTTCTTCTCTGAACTTTAGTACCCATTTGGAAAAGTATTTGAATGCATGGATATAATATTTTCTTCTAAAGCATAGTAAGAAGTACATCATAAATATATGTCTTTAAAACAAAAAAGCTGCATTATTATCTTCCTTATTAGGAAATGCTATTTTTATAGGTTTATCTATTTCTTATTATTATTTTCTTAATAATTAAATCAATTTGAGTTTTAAAATTATTTCATTGAGAATCTTGGGAATATTTTAATAACATCCTCTCCCTTCACTTTTCCTAGATATCTTGTCTCCTCTCTACCTGGCATCCTGTATGTTCTCTTTTTTAAAAACAAAAACAAAACATAATAGTCATGTCCAATTTGTACTGCTCACATAATTTTGTATATTTGGCCATCCATTAAAGCGTAGTTGACTTCAAGAGGGGCCATATCCTTTAAGAACAGTGACCAATCTACAAGTAGCTATCACTTATCAATAGTACCTCAGATAGGGAGGGTTGGATGGCATTGCTTGCCGGTCAAAAGTTGCACTCTATCATGGCCAGGCACCTTTTTCCAAAATCTCAGCATTGTGAATGGAGACTTCCTCCCTTCCCAAAGAAATTTCCTGCTTTCTGCCTGCCCTTAACTAGAGAATGTCCCTGGTCCCAGAAGACTGACCTTATCTGAAAACTGTCTTTAAGCCAGATGCCTTAATAGCTTCAGCTTGAACCTTTGGCACAGATCCCGTCTAGAAGGCTCCCTTGCTGAACATATAACTAAGACTTGTGCTAGGAGCCTTATGATATGACCTTGCCACTTAATGCTAATTATTGTTTGTCCCCAGTCTCCTCAGTCCTATATATTATTTATACTTTGAAATAAAGTTGAGAAACTCACCAAAGACAGCCCTTGGTATCATTCCCCCAGCCATCCTAATCCGGCGCCCTCTTCTGTTCCCTCCACACTCATGGATTAATGCAGGCAATAATCTTGAGGAAGAGACAAAGCCATTGGGGGCGGGGGTAGAATTTGTGCTCATACCCTTTACCACACTTAGCACTTGGTCAGTCTTGCACCTTTTTACCCCCTCTTCTGCTTCGTTCACCGAGTCCCGGGAAGTAAGGTGTGATGTGCCCCATTCTGGGCTGAGAATCCAATAGTCCCCTGTTCTTTGTACCTTGACCCGTTAGTTGTAGGGCTCGGGTAATGACCATCTACTGCAAATGGGAGCTTACCTAGTGAAGCCTGAGAAATGCACTAATCTAACTGTATAATGGCAACATATCTGAAGTGAATTTAATTATGTTTTCATTTAGTTAAATAAAAGTACTCTTTAGCCTATTTCCTGAGAAGCTACAGGTTCTTGGCCTATTAATTGTGTAACACTGGTGTGGTTTTAAAATGAAAGATATATGTATGTTGTGGCTGCCTATATAAATTCATTCTCTTGAAACATATGTAAAAATAAAAAATATGTTTAAGAAATAGAAAATAGATATATGAAGATACACGTTTGCTAAGGTAATCAACTTTATTCCCCTTGAAACAAATATATAGTCTTTTGCATTTTTCCTTTGGAAACTTAAGTCATCTTCAGTATATCTTATCTTGAGTAGTTTACCACAGATTACTAACAATATGATAATAGAAACCTTATTTAGGTGATGGATGATGGCTGTTTCTTTCTTTCCTTTTTTTTTTTTTGGTTTTGTTTGTTTGTTTGTTTGTTTTGGTTTGGTTTTGGTTTTTCGAGACTGCATTTCTCTGTAGCTTTGGAGCCTGTCCTGGAACTAGCTCTTGTAGACCAGGTTGACATCTAACTCACAGAGATCCGCCTGCCTCTGCCTACTGAGCGCTGGGATTAAAGGCATGTGCCTCCACCGCCCAGCTCGTGATGGCTGCTTCAATAATATTTGTTTCAGCTTGATATCCATATTAATGTTCAATCATTTAAATTTCAGTTGATTGCATCTCTCATAATTTCAGATCCTCAAACTTTTATTTTTTGAGACTGGGCCTCATTCAGTCCAGATTTTTCTACATAGCTGAAGATGACCTGATATTTCTGATTATTATACTTCTGCCCCATAAATGTTGTCATTTCAGCAATCAGATCTTTAACCATTTAACAACACAGTAACAAACAATAGAAAAAAATATTATGTTTAATGAACAAATAATTTTATTTAATTTTTATAGTACATAAATTCCCCTTGAGATTGTTAAAAAATAAGTTGATACGGTTTGGCAAAACCAGAATCATGTTCATTCTGAAGGACACCTAAGGCCAATTATGTGAATTATAACATGCTACTTTTATAAATAAAGTCACAAATGACCAGGCAGTGGTGGCACATGCCTTTAATCCTAGCACTTGAGGATGCAAATGAATCTCAGTGAGTCTGAAGACAGACTGTTCTACAAAGCATGTTCCAGGACAGTCGGGACTCTTACACAGGAAAACACTGCCTTTAAAAACCAAAAACGAAATGAAGAAAATCTAACAAATTGTATTCAGAATTAGAAAGATTTAAGTAATTAGTCACAGGAAATAGACTTGTTATATACATGCTTGCACATGTACATACCAGTCAAAACATTGTTATATGCTTGTGTGCTTTTTACTGGATAAATAAAAAAAACTTGGAATAAAAATATTTTGTGTTTTATGAATAATTAGGGCCATAGCTTTACAATATATAGCTTTTAAATATAGTATTGCTATATATAAATTTTCAATCAAAAATTACAAATACTCTAATGAATAGAAATTAACTTTACTCTAAATTTGGATGCTACTTCCAAAAGAAAAGAAAATATAATCCAAAAATATTTTTCTGCAAGTCATGATCAAATAAAGGGAACAGGTTCTATATTTAGCAAAGAGAGAAAACAAAATTCCTGAAATGAAAGTTTTCATCTATTGAGAACAGAGACCAAAGACAGATGAGGTGAGCTCTAAAATTCCATCAGCTCCCTGCTGCCTGTGCACAGTTTCCAGGTCACCCCACTGAGTGAGGAAGGTCAAGTGGAACCCACATCCTTTCTGCATTAAGGAGGCAGCGGTGGAGGCCAGTGAAGGTGAGAGCACTCAGCTTGACTGGTGATAGAAAAGCTCTCCAAAGGAAACCGCAGTCCTAATATCTTCAGGGAGTTGCCTCTGAGCCTCGCCCGAGTTCTAATTTCTTCTTGATCAAGCAGAAACTTACCAGAAGCTCAGAAATAACATCCAAAAAGCAGCAGCCTCCATAATCCCCTGTGGTCAGTTGAGAGCACATTGTAGCTTCTGCTCTTATGCAACAATCTGAAGTCAAATAATACCAAAAGCATACACCACGGTGGGAGAATTTGGAGGCATGCTGCTTCAGTAGTTGGACTCCATGAGACTTAGAAGAAAGCCAACATAAAGGATGACTTAGAAAAATTAAACAACGACTCCTAAATAGTAATTCAATTAGGTTTAAAAAAGTTACCTGGATATCTGATATACAGTACTATTCAAAAAACCACCAAAACAAACAACAAAGCAAATCATAAACAAAAAAAACAAGAAGAAAACAGTAAAAAGACCAAGTACCCACCAACAAAATAACCTCTGACATCCAATCAAAATGTATATACAAATGCAATCAGCAACACAGGAAACTTGGAAAAATAAAGGAATTTAACAAAGTACATGAAAATACTGGGCGAAAATTTTCTTTTGCAAAAGCCACTTACATTGCTGTGTGTCTCCTGAAAAAGTAATGCTCACAGTTCTTTAATCTTACCTGTTCAGAAATGTATTGTAGAGAAAAAACTTTAGTGATAAAATATTTTTTAAACTTTATATGAGTGTGTATATATTTTTACATATAAACTTCCTGCAGAACAAAATCCAAACTAATTTAAGGCATAATATTATAAAAACAATTCCTCCTTTGGAAGAATGGAAGATGTATATACTGTATTATTTGGTAGTCACTAATTTCTATATTTAGGTTTTCTCATTTTTAATCCACTATCTGCTTCTTGCAAAGATCACCTCCATCTCTATCCACTGTCCTGTAACTGAAGAAACTGGGAAAACACAGGGAATATGAAAATATCCTCTTTGCTAGTCCTATGTAAAACTTCTTGTTTATTCCCATGAGTATCATCCAGAATTTATGGAGTTTTCAAATTAATTTGTTCTTTCCCTCTCCACCCTTTCCTTCTGAAACAGCAATCAAGCACATAGCGAAAAGCTGTACATTGTTTCCACAGGTCTCAGTGTTCAGTTCTTATCCACTGGGGATTTGGAGGATGGTCTCTCTTTTCTTGTCATCATTTCAGAAGAAAGATACAACTCAGTAACATACATTGCAATTGTAAAAAGTAACAAAGAATATTCTGAAACCAGAATTATGTACAGTCAATTTTTTTAAAAAAAATTACTGTTCAACCACAGCAGGCACTTAGAAACTCTAGCTTTAAAAAGCACTGAAATAGCTCCACAAGTTAACAACAACAAAAACCCTTGATGGCTGGAGAGGTGACTCCATGAGTCAGAGCACTGCCTGCTCTTCCAAAGATCCTGAGTTCAATTCCCAGCAACCACATGATGGTTCACCACCATCTGTATGGCATCTTGTACCCTCTTGAGAAGAAACCTGGTCAGTCGTACTCATCAACTTAGACTATGAAGCTCAATATGGCTAAGTTCAACAGAATCACCATAGACGAGCTGCCAGTGCATACTTCAGCATTGCCAGGGCATACATTAAAAAAAAAAGGCAACTTGATAAATTCATATTTCTGCCTTCATTTTGTGTGTTTCTCATTTGCCTTAGTAACTTATTCAACTCTACAGATACTGGTTAGTCACTCCAGGAGTGTACATCTAGAACCTGGTCAGATCAGGTCCTTCTCAACCACCTCTGAGTATGAAAACAAAGAAAAAAAAAAGGAATAGCTGGTTTTCTTACTGTCAGTTTTACAACGTTCTTTTTCAGATCCCCAAATTACACTAAGAATTCTGAAGTTATTGTCCTAAGTCACTAATCACCTTGAATTTAGAAGGAAAAAAGTTTAGCACACCAGAGCACCCTCAGACGAGGAAAAGTATTTGTTGTATTTTACTTAGAGCCAGAGTAATAAGGGTATATAGGAACAAAAGTCATGAGAATGATGATAATTTTTTCAATCTCTCATATGTAACCAGAAGCAGGATAATGTTCCACCAGGTCACACTTACTGAATCATGCACTGAGAATTTCTTAACACAAGTGTTCCTCAAAATGGACGGTGGTCATGCATTCTCTTCCCTATATTCCATGTTAACTACAGCTCTTTTTGGTGTTTGCCACTATATTGTTTGTGTACTCTTAGCTGCCCTCAATCCAATGACACCCACAAACACGGAAATTCTTGTTTTCAAACTCACTAGTCAAACTAACATGCAGAAAGTCCACCCTGCTAATGAATCCCATGTGCTACTCTAAAGTAGGAATCTTTTCTAGGACTCACTTCTCATGGGGCAGAGATGGCAGAAGAAAGTGGAGCAGTGGGAAGCTTTATGGTCTGGACTGTCTGTAGAGGGGGCTTTTATGTCATCTTTGTTTCATCTTTTTGATGCAGAGTCAGGAATTTTTTAAGTGAAAGTCAAAACATTGGATATCCTAAAGCTGGTAAGCTGTCTGCAGAGAAGCTATAGAAAACCCTTTTGATTCCTGGCTAGCACTGAAAGTCAGCACAGTGTGCAAGAGAGGACTCTGGTAAATTCCAACTTACCTCAGTCCGTTCGTTCATACAGGGTCAGTCTGATCAGTAGAGGAAGTTGTGTAAGAGTAAGGCTGTTTTGAACAATACGTTCTTAATTTTCAGACCAATTTATTCTATCAAATGGTTTTGAACACTGATCAGAATCTGATTATTGAACTGACTGATCCAGAAATGATTGCTGTTTATGTCTGAAGATTTCAGTTCCAACCTTGGCATTCTGATATGAGGCGATGTTGTTATTACACACAGCTCTTGGTTCCAAGCCTGGCATTCTGATATGAGGCTATGCTGTTATTATCCAGAGCTCCTTACTGATTCTCAGTCTTTTTTTTATTCTTCTGCATTCAGTGCTAATTCTCTATTGCCTGCCCCTGTGCGCCATGATCAATTAATGGATTGAGAACAGTTCTTAGGGAAAAAAAAAAAACCAAAACAAAACAAATAAACAAACAAACAAAAAATACATAGCAGAGTCTATTTTGTGTGGAAAACAAAGAAACTGGAATACATTGAAAAGAAAGAACTTTTCTGTTTCTTAGAGACCCACAAATAACCTTGAGGCCCAGAAAGTTCATTTCCTCCTATTACAGATTTTGAATTGTAAAAAACTAACATAGAAATAAGAGTGGGTAACTATTGCCACCCAGTGGTGAAATTCAGCAAATGTATAAACTTTTCATCCAATACAACTTTTTCTTTTTTGTCTCCTGAGTTTAATTTCTTAATTTAATCATTTAGAGCCTGAAAAAGCTCAAATTTTTATTCTGAAATCCTATGGAACTCAAATAACTGACTTATTTATATCAGTTCAATGTTCCTTTCAATATGACTATGTCATTATTACATTGAAAGGATCTCAAGCCATATTCAAAATAATCAATTCTAAACAAAGCAATGAAAGTATTCATGCTTGTATATGTATAAATGTATATTTACACTAGCGTACAATTCAATGCCATTTTACATAGGGAAATATAAAATTACAGATGTCATTTTCAACAGAATAAAAATCATTCTTTTAAATTTCTATTGTGTAACTTGATATACTCGAGACTGTTGAAAACTAAATTAAGAAACATCAACATGTAACCTGTATTTATATAGTAACACACACACACCTACACACACCTGCAAATCTTTTGTGTAATATGTCTCTTTCTTTCACATACAAAAAATTCACATAAGTGGAGATGCTAAAAATACAGATTATAAATGACAATTACTAAATGGATTCCTTTTGCCTTAAATTATATTCTAACATCCAAGCTATTCATTAAGTATCTAGATAAAAAATGTGAGTGAAATATTGTCAACAATGAGATCATTTAATTTTTTCAGTAATTACAAAGCTAAATGTAGAGGGATGTCAGGAAAGCTAAAAAGAGGAAGAAAAGAATAATAGCTGCTCAATAGAAGAACAGACTTCTTTATGAATACTAAAATTTGCCTCAATTGCAAAGAAAATCCCCTTCATTTCCATTCCCAAAAAAGCTAATTACCTTTCAATATATCTCAGCACCAAATATCTCTCTCTCTCTCTCTCTCTCTCTCTCTCTCTCTCTCTCTCTCTCTGTCTGTCTGTCTGCCTCTCTCTCTCGGAATAGAGGAGAAAGAAAAAGAAAAGAGAAAAACCTTTTACTTCTCTTTTATTTCTTGGTGTACACTTTCATTTAGTAGATTGCTCAGAACTAAAAGTTAACTTTAAATTCAACTGGTTAAGAGACACATGTTTAAAGTCTTAGTATGCAGCGATACTTACAGAACAGGATACATAAAATAGAATTCTGGGACGATTAATGAGGAAAATCAGGTGAGAAAAATGCAAACTGAAAGAGTAGGTGTTGTCAATAGTGCCATTCATGAACAAAGACAATGATTCCAGAATGAAGGTACTGACATTGTTGTATTAAACAGAAGCCAAGTCTTTTAACTGCTACAAGGGAAATAAACAAATTGTTACAGAAGTCAGCAGCAGAGAACAGATATCATATGATTAAAAGTCTGAAAAATAAAAATATCTCTGAGAGCACTGTTCGTGAGTTAGGGAAGTAACATTTTGAGAATATTTATTCTATTTGATTTTGTTTTGGGTTTTGATATTAGGGATATATTCTTGAGCACTTTAGCTTTGTGGTACTTTATAGAGACTTGGCATTGAACTTATCTATTTAGAATATATGTATACAAAAACAATAGAAAAGAGGCTAGGAATCTAAAGAGAGCAAAGAGGACATGTGTGATATTTTTGAATGACGAAAGGAGAAACTATGTAATTATATTGTAATCAAATAAATAAAATAAACAGTAAAATGTTACCAATTATTAAAAGTATGTATCTGCTTCAAAACCAATGCTTTTTAAGTTCAGCAGTCGGTGAATTTGAAAAGATGTTAAACTTACACAGTTTTATCATTGGTTTAAAGATCATTTTATACTAATTTCTTAATCAGATTTTTATTTAAGTCTTGTGTGCCAAAATGATTTTTTACAAACAAAGGAGTTCCTGTGCCCTTGAGTAGTTAGGCACCTCACATTCTGATAAATTTTTATTAGTAGTCCACATTAGGGGATTTAAATACCATTTCCCAGTTCCTGAAGTCAAATAATGACACTAGCTAACCTAAAATTACATGTCAGGGTGGAAAGACAGTAGTATGCTGGGTTTTTTAGAGCACCATGGAAGCTTCTTGGCCCATCATGTTAGAGTGCACTCTAAACACCCTACTGTAGAACAAGTGTGTGCATTTCACTGTCTACACTTGAAACTGACAGAACATAAAGATTCCAAACCCATTGCTTTCTTCTTCATCGGGTTTTCTTTCTTGTTGTCCATTAAAGCAGAAAATGGAAAGCTTTGATGTATTTCCAGGAAATTTCAAAGCCCCGAATTTCATCAGAAGAGACCTTCAAAACAAGCAAAGGAGTTATTTGTAAAATATACTCCACTGTATTGAATTAAAGTGTGGGATTTAAGCAACTTAATATAGGAAGGATGAGCTGTGCTCTCCTGAACACAGGGAGGTGAATTTATGCATGTGACTTACTAAACGCAGAGAGACTTATAATTTTTTTTAAGAATATCTCATCATCCTTTCTCCCTTGGAATTATAAATCTTAACTGGTTTGTTAAGGTTCCGTTTTAGTCTTCACTTGAATCAGCTGTTTCCCTTGTGTTCAAAAATTGATGAGAGCTTTTAATGTTTGGAGATGTAGCTAACAATTGTTATTGGTTTTGACTCAAAACAGGGGCCTACCTTTCAAAATTATTATAATTATTTGCTTTTTGAGACAAAGTTTCTCTAGAGCTTTGGAAGCTGTCCTAGAACTAGCTCTTGTAGACCAGGCTGACCTCTAACTGAAAGAGATCTGCCTGCCTCTGCCTCCCGAGTGCTGGGATTAAAGGTGTGCACCACCACTGCGTGGCCCTTTTAATATTATTTTCTGTTGGAATTTTGAATACCAATAAAGATCTAGATTTATTTGCAAATACATTTACATTAAATTTTGTTGTTAAACATACTACAAAACTATTTATTTGAGCAGTGAAATGTAGAACAACACTATCTATGAATGTCTGACCATATATTCATCTTTGTAACATTAGCAGTAGAGATAAATTGAACAATTTTCTCTTTCAATTTCTGCAATACAACGATTATTATGCACTAAAAAGCTATATATTTTTCATCCACTATCTGCATTCATGTATATATGAATTCATATTCAATATATATGTGTCTATTGCATAACAGTTTCTGTATATAATCTATTTGCATACAAATTACACAGAGAATAAAGCTAAATATTTGAGTCCCTTTCCAGATATAAAGTCTTTATCTTAAATGGTTATATTGATAAAGTATTTGCAATGATAATTCTATGCAATGTAACCCACTAGAGAGAGTTCAACTTTAAATCCATGATGCAAAAAGACCTTAAAATTACAAGACTATATGTAGCATACACAGCTTAATACTACTTGCTTGACCTGAAATATTAAATTAGAGTTTTCAGAAGAAGTTTGCATCTATCTTAAAAGATTTGTGAAATTCTAGGAGGTGTACTTATGAAAAACAAGTAAAACAGAATGAAGACCTGCCAAATCATCTGTATTCTTTCCTGCTAAGTTGGTCAGAACTTTTGTCTCGTTGATACTTACTTCTAAAGAATTGAATAAAGAAGTATTATTTTTTTAAATTTATTTAGTTTTGAAACTTTGTCTTTATCAAGGTAGGTCAGGGATGTAAGTATAGGGAATCTGTAAGAGAAACTATTGGGAAGAGGGTGTATTCACATTATGTGAAGAATACAGTATGAACTCAGTAGCCTATTTCAGGCAGGTGTAATAAACTCTCCTGTATCTCTGATATGCACAGCATTGAAGGAAAGAGCTGACTCCTGTTACATATTTTTTTGATTGCCACGTGTTCTGTGGCACATACATGTACACACACCCGCACGAACATACACAATATAAAACATTAAATTATGAACGCATTGTAAAAGTTTATGTACATAAATTTTATTTTGAATACCTATTGAGTAGCAGGGTAAATCTAAAGACAGAAAATAAAATTTAATAACCACGAATCAGTTAATATATGTGTATTGTCTGTCAGGATGATATTTATTTTGTTCTTTTTGGTGTTGTACTTAAATGATTACTATTAGATACTACACATGCATGGAAACAATGCTTGGATATAGAATTTAGTAATTCTGTTAAAAAACAGTATAATTTTTTTCATGTAAAAGTGACTGGATAACGGCTATTCCACTATACATCTTTTATGTGTGTCATGATATGAGAAGTTCTACTCACAGAGGAACAATTTCAATTTTATTTTAAGCATTTTTGTTGAATTATTGCAATAATTTAAGTAAAATTCAATAAAATTAAAATAATAATTTATGGTATTTTATTGTAAATCACAGTTACTTGACAATCATTTCTATTCTTGAAAATCCTGGGGTAAAGGTGACTAAGAACTTGTTTAAGTGTTCACCAGGTCCAGCAGGAGACCCATGCCAGAAGTGGAAGCCCATGTCAAAGACCACAGGGAGGGCCAGAGGCTGGATAATCCAGAGTCCTAGGATAAAATCAAACATAATCATCTGGTCCTGGAATTGTTTTGTTTGTGAGGTTTTTTTATGACAGCTTCTATTTTCTCACAACTTATAGATCTATTTAAATTGTTCATCTGCTCTTCATTTAATTTTGGTGAATAGTATTTATCTAAAAACAAGCCCATTTCTTTTACATTTTCCGACTTTGTGGCATATAAGCTTTTGTAGTAAGACCTAATGATTCTCTGAATTTCCTCAGTGTCTGTTGTTTTGTCCCCCTTTTTATTTCTGATTTTGTTAATTTGCGTGTTCTCTCTCTGTCGTTTGATTAGTTTGTATAAAGGTTTGTCAATCTTGTTGACTTTCTCAAAGAATCAGCTCTTTGTTTCATTGATTCTTTGAATTGTTTTCTCTGTTTCTATTTTGTTGATTTCAGCCCTCAGTTTTATTATTTCCAGTCTTCTACTCCTCCTGTGTGAGTCTGCTTCTTTTATTCTAGAGCTTTCAGGTGTACTGTTAAGTCTCTAATATGAGCTTTTTCACTTTTTTTTTTAATGTGGGCACTTAGAGGTATGAACTTTCCTCTTAGCACTGCTTTCATAGTGTCCCATAGGTTTTGGTATGTTGTGTCTTTATTTTCGTTAAATTCAAGGAAAACTTTAATTTCTTTCTTTATTTCTTCCCTGACCCAGGGGTAGTTCAGTAGTTGACTGTTCAGATTTCATGAGTTTGTAGGCTTTCTGGGGGTGAAATTATTGTTAAATTCTAACTTTATTCCATGGACTATTGTAATCTCTTGCTTTCGGGATGACTATGAGACATAATTGGCAAAGACTATATTTATTTATTTATGCTGTCTTGAACCATGATATGTAATAGGTTACTATGAGACCATTATCTTTATTCTTGTTTTATACATATAACTGTTAATCACAAACTACAATGACTTTTGTTACATTGACATGAAATCAAATGAATGAATGGCAAAATTTATAGCTACTATATTCTCTTTAGTATGAGTATTCCTTTCAAATATAATATAAGAATGTGAAAATGCCACAATCAAATTTCAATGCATCTTTCTTAAAGAAGAAAAGGATATTTTCATTTAGTCTTCAGTAAAGAATTTTCAGTCTTTTTCTCAGCTCTTTGTACAATACTAAGTACAGCATTTTATCATTGTGTAAAAACTCAATACATAATACCAAAAATAGCATCTCAATGAAAAGCTCTTTTGCAGTTTTAGGCCTGTGTTCTGTTGTGTTTTGTTTTTAATGCTGAAATCCCTGGGGCTGCATAGCCAAACCTCTGTTTCATTTTGTGGTGCTGTAATGACAAACAAAAAAAAAAAAACTACAATGCACTCTTAGCAGCAAATTTTAAAAATACATCAATGTTCCAAAGGGAGACGTACACTAAGAATTATAAGTTCCATTAGGCAGTGTCCCACTTGTAGGGCGACATTTATAGGCTTCTTTCAATGGTTTAATTCCTCAAGAGGCACCACAGATTATTGGGAGTCAGCAGTGACTCATCTTCTGAAACTAGCACAGAAAAACTTTCGTGATACTTTCCTTAACTGTTTTTCTAGATTTTGAAGTTTGACCTTCAATAGTAGTATCTATCTTCATGAAACTAAATTTCAGTATGCAAATTATCTATCTATTTGTCTGTCTGTCTGTCTGTCCGTCTATCTATCTTTCTATCTACCTAGCTACCTATCTATTACTAATCTATCACCTATCATATGAAATTCTAATTATTATAGGTCTATCTATCAACTATTTATCTATCTACCTCTGTCTATTACATATTCATTCATTGATCATCTCTCTACTATCTGTTATTCATCTATATTATTAATTTTAAATATATATATATATATCATGTGTATGTTTTTGTATATGTTTGTGTGAGTGAATATATCTGCACACACACACACATATATACATGAATTAGAATATATAAATGAGTATATGTTAAATGAATATATATCTTTCTTCATAAACTCTCTCTTTTGTATCAATTGAATTACCCTTAACAGGACTTAAAATTTGAATGAAAAATACTTTAAAGATGTTTATAAACATAAAAACTGCATTCAATTTTGGTTTTGTTTTGCTATACTTGTTTGCTGTTCCATTTTACATATATTTTTGAGCTAAGGAATTACAAAACCTTGCAGGGATATAAACATGATATGGTAAAACACTAGGTTTATATATAGTTTTATAATCCTATATTCAACAACAGCCTAATGAGACACTGGCCAATAAGAAAAAAAAAGATAATATTTTTCCTAGGTATGTGAAACTTAGTGAATTATTTGCATCATTGTTTTTAATTCTCAAAGGAACATTCTTTGTTTTCAGAATTAACCCAACTAGTTAGGAGTATTATCCTCTTCAGGGGAAGAGTTTAGATCAGCAGGAAAGGTTTTAAGTAACAAATAGCTTATAACCAGGATTCTGGGAGATATTAATAAAGGACAGACAGAAAAACCGTACTATACACAGCGGTCCTGCAGAGGTTTAGTAGACAGACTGACTTGATATTACATTCATGAAATTTTCTAAACATTGGAGCCTGTTGTTATAGACCAATGTTATCAAACTTCACTAATTATGAGGTCCACCTACATGACTTCTGACTAAAAATACAGATGTTCAGCGCTCCGGGAGACTCTAATTCTGTGGGCATGGAGTAAGATCAGGAAAGTCAATTATTAACAAATACCCCAGGTGATTTTATTGATTGTGGAAGGTAAGCTTCGCTGATTAGGCAACGCATGCCATTGGCAGCACTCTTCTTATTAAGGATTCCCATGAAACTACATTTCCTTTTTGAAATATTTTATACAATTTAGACATGATTGTAGCATGACGGGCCGGCTTGTTGGGGTTTCCGTCCCGCCCGGTACCCCAACAGCCGGCAAATCCCAAAGAGAAATTACACACAGGACTCCATAAGGTTATAAACTGATTGGCCCTTAGCTCTGGCTACTTATTAGCTCTTATAACTTATGTTACCCCATTATTCTTATCTACGTTAGCCACATGGGCTCAGTACCTTTCTCAGTGTGACAGCTTACATGTTGCCTCTTCGGTGGTCTGGACAGGAATGGCAGAGGAATTTCCCTGCTTCCCAGAATTCTCCTGTTCTGATTGCTCCACCCCTACTTCCTGTCTGGCTTTCCTGCCTATACTGCCTGCCTGGCCAATCAGCATTTTATTAAAATATGATTGACAGAATACAGACAATTCTCCCGCACCATTTCCCTCTTTTTTTTTTAACAAAGAAAAATACCCATAGTCCATTTGTTGGAAATGTGGGCGTAGTATTTCAGGCTACTTCCTGCTGGTTGGGGGCGCTGATGATCTTATGGGGACCTAAAGAAAATTTAGAGTTATAATCAAGTCCTGACTGAAGTATCCTGTGAGTCTTGATCATCTCAGGCAGTAGTCTTGAATCTGTTCTGGATGTAAAACTCAGACATCTGGGCCATCTATTCCTGTTGGAGATTTTTCAGGTGGCCTCCCTTGGTCAAAGGTGATTTTTCTTAACTCTGAATAAATCCAAAGCCTCTCGTTTTCTGTGGAAACAAAAGCAAAATCTCTTCTCCAAAGTAACATACCTTTTGACTTCAGTTTTGAAGCCAAGGTATTTTCAAAATTCCTATCTTGGGTTAGTTCAGCAGCATTTATAAACAAAAGTCTTTCAGCAGCTGTTGCTCCTTCCTCAGCATTCAAACAATTCAAAGAGAGCATAATAACATACAGTATCAAGATTCTCTGTGTATTCTCCATCTTTATTTTAACCTCTATTTCTTTATTTTTACTTTTATCTTTTGGCTTTTTGAGTCAGGTTCTCCGTATATATCTTTGTCCTGGAATAACTCTGTAGACCAGGCTGTCCTTGAACTCACAGAGATCCTTCTGTCTCTGCCTCCCCAGTACTGGGCTCAAAGGTGTTTGCTACCACACCTTGAACTCACAGAGATCCACGTGTCTCTGCTTCCCCAGTGCTAGGATTAAAGGTGTGTGCTACCACACCTTGAACTCAGAGATCTGTCTCTTCCTCCCAGGCAATGGGATTAAAGGTGTGTGCTACCACACCTTGAAGTCACAGAGGTCAATCTACCTCTACCCCTTGAAGTCACAGAGGTCAATATGCCTCTGCCTCCCAGGCATTGGGATTAAAGGTGTGTACCACCACACCCAACTACTCTCTTTCTTTCCTTTTAACTCTAAGAACTTTAACTTTTAGCCTGCATATACACACTGTAAACCATTTAGAGGTTTTCTTCCTCTTTGAATCTCTCTTTACTGTTTATCTCTCTTTTTCTGACCACATGAGCCTTTAATTTACAAAGCAATATGGAAAGCTGTGGCTTTGACAGCTAGATCCAGCTCATTCCTTAGCTTTCCAGACTCATAGCTGAGATACCAGCCACAACTGTGTTCACTGCCACAATTCTGTCGTGTTTCAATGTCCTTGCTAGCAAGCAAGCTGCAGCATTCTGCTCACAGACCACACTCAGTCGGACTGCCTGCCTGCAAGAGTCAGAGTTTGTCCTGGCAGGACAGCCCAGAAAGCCGGCATTTTAAAACAGCACAGCTTTTTTCCTGCTACGACTGAAAACCGAAAAGCATGCGTTCAGCTTTTCACCAACAGCATTTAAGTGTTTCGTGGCAGGACCTCTTAATGAGCTGCAAGGTTTTGCAGCTAAGGCTGAGTCAAGAAGCATCTCTTAGATGAGAGCATTTGCTTGCCTCTAGCAAGCAGAGCAGAACCGAAAAATTGCTGCTACCAAGAAAACATACTTTACTCTATTCTTTCCCAAACTTTCTCAGGCTTTCTGTGGATTCATTTATCCACGTCTGGGCGCCATATGTAGCATGACGGGCCGGCTTGTTGGGGTTTCCGTCCCGCCCGGTACCCCAACAGCCGGCAAATCCCAAAGAGAAATTACACACAGGACTCCATAAGGTTATAAACTGATTGGCCCTTAGCTCTGGCTACTTATTAGCTCTTATAACTTATGTTACCCCATTATTCTTATCTACGTTAGCCACATGGGCTCAGTACCTTTCTCAGTGTGACAGCTTACATGTTGCCTCTTCGGTGGTCTGGACAGGAATGGCAGAGGAATTTCCCTGCTTCCCAGAATTCTCCTGTTCTGATTGCTCCACCCCTACTTCCTGTCTGGCTTTCCTGCCTATACTGCCTGCCTGGCCAATCAGCATTTTATTAAAATATGATTGACAGAATACAGACAATTCTCCCGCACCACATGATTATTCTCTCTTTTCATAACAATACCTTGTACAGTTCCATATGCCCTCAAGTGAAAGTTTTTCCTAGTTTCCTGATGACTAGGTACAGGAAACTCTGAATCTGTTCTCTGCTATCTTGAGTCACCACAAATTAACTACTGCCTTTCACAGTACTATTACTTTTCATAATTTATTTAAATGTATAATTAGGCTCTCCAAGTGTTTGTGGCATTGTTGTAAGACAAACAGATTTAACAAATTGGGATGTTTCAGGAATCCAGCCTTTTAGTTATTGCTACTTCGTTCTTTGAGCTATTCATACAATGTACTTTGGTTACATTCATCACCCTCCTGACCCATCCAACTCGGTGTCATTATTCATTGTTTGGTCTATATATGTACGAATGTATGTATTTTTGTTTGTTCAAACCCATCAAGTTCAATAGAGATGCCCATATATTCAGGTGCATGGACATCTATTAGATTGTGGTCAACCTGTTAAAGGCCACACAACTAAAGAAAACTAACAATGATTCTTGCAGAAACTATTGATTGCCAATAAATCCTCAGCCAAGAAAGGTCTTTGTGAGTCCTTCCCTCTTCGATCTGTAATTTACGTTACTTAAACTTTTTAAGATCCTCTGCATCCTCTTACAGTTGTGGTGAATTCATGAGTTACCACTATGTTGTGTCATCAAAAATACTGTTTTATTGAAGTCATACACAGCATCTTCAATCTCAAATTTAGAGCCCCTTATCCCAAGCACTTCATTGAGTTCCCTGGAGAATGTGTTGATATACTCTCTACATGTTTAGAAAAGGGTAGGAGTGCTGTGGACATGGAACAATACACTATTCTTCTTCTAGTGTAACTCTGTACACTTATCTGTTCTGAACTGGAGCTTCTATGTCTCAAGGTGATCTTGGACTCCTGTGATTTCTGCTTTAGACTTATTTCCAGGAAGAGAGATGAGTATGACTATGTGCAGCACATACTGCACTCTGAATTTCTGATTATGTCTCTTAGCATTTATTTAGTGCTTATATAATAGTTTAAATAAATTAAAATTTTAAAAATATTCAAATTAATTGGGACAAAAATTATAAAATATTCAAATATTGGGAACAAAGACAGGAGAGAAAGTTTAACAGCACAGCAGTTTGGTTTTTCCTTTTTTTTTTGGAGGCAATGTTTCTCTGTATCTTTGGTGCACGTCTGGAACTAGATCTTGTAGACCTGATTTGCCTTGATCTCACAGAGATTCTCCTGCCTGGGCCTTCAGAGTGCTGGGATTAAAGGCATGTGCCACAATCGCCTGGCTGGTTTTTCCATCTTGAATGAGACAGAGTGAGCATTAAAGAAACATTTATTTTGCTATTGTTTTGAACTATTTTCACAATATAATTAAGTTAATAATGCTGAGCTTTAAAATTCTAGTACTTAAAAGGCTACTGTTTTCTTTCATTATAAATAAAAGAGGAGACTGGATCCCCACTGCAACCACCACCACACAGACTACCATCACTGTCAATTTTTAAAGAGCAGAGAAGGGTTGCTTTGAAACAACAGTGATTTCAAATTTATTCTTAAAACTTCCTGAATACAGTATCATTTGAATTTTCTTTCTCCTTGCCATCCTTCTGTGCTATTCAAACCATAACGTTCAAAAAAAGAATTTAAATGGTATATTGTTTATTCATATGGTTTGTATTAAAATTCTTGAGAAGAAAGCCATGAACTCTTCCTAAAACAAGAATTTCCAGGCATGAACAGTTAGCAATGTTTATCACTATAATTGACTACTGAAAGATCTAAGCAGTATTACTGTACTGTGTTTTAGATTTCAATTAATTATTTTTTATTTTCTAAAAAAAATGAGCTGTAATTTAACATTAAGAGAGAGAATAAAATATTTTTTTAACTTCAGATATACAAAGTAGAGAACACACAAATGTCATCTCCATATTCACCTGTTTTAAGAAATTTCTTGCTGATTTCTATAAATATCTTTAACCAAAGCAAAACTACATTATTATTATTATTATCATTATCATTATCTTTAATATTATTATACATATTCCATAACTAAAGAGTTTCAACAACTATTTTTTTCCCTTCATCTTTAGTCAGTTTTGTCATTCTGGCTGCTCTTTGAATTTTACAATAGTTAAATTGAACAGTTAACTTTTAAATTTAAGTGCTCTGTACCTTCAATGCATAGGAAAGTAATGAAGTTTGCAAGGCTGGAGAAGAAATTAGCAGGATACAGGTGCTCTGAAGGCAGGTATGGCAAACAGGACAGAGGAGCTTTAATGGAAATCTGCATCTAGGTTAGTACAGCAGTAGAGGGAATGAGCAGGTAAAATTAAAACTAAGGATGTTTGAAAAACTCATGAAATCATAATATGTTTATTTATTAAAATTGCACATAAACACTTATTTCTCTCTTCTCTTGACATCTGGTGTAATGCAGTCAGCTGCTTGAACTTCACAACCCTTCAATGGTGGACTACAACCTGGAATGTTAAACCGAATAAACTCTTTGTCTTTTGAGTTGTTTCTTGTCTGATTATTTTATCACAGAAAATAGATGAAAATGAAGGTTTTATTTTTTTTTTACTTTTTATGAAAGCCTGATATGTATTTAGGTGGAAAGTTTGCATAGCTAAATTCTGTCCCTTGAAATACAGCAGGAATAGTGAATACCATATAGGAAAGGATTAACAGCCAGTGAGTGGCATCTTCCCACCTGAGAGACATGTGGACATCAACAACAAAATGCCATTATTTTGAATTCAAATGAAATCATGATGTGTGTGGTGTTAGCACACATGACCTCTTAAAACTTATAAATAGTAGTATATTTAATAAATGTATAAATATTTGTTAGAGTCTGTCAATTAAATAGTTTCCTCATAGTCAAACTCAGAGAAAATCTTTATAAATAATTACACACAAAGCAATCATTTCTTGCTTAGAAACATCAAAGTAAATTTTGTGAACAAGTCAGTTTATGTGGTTGATGCTTTTCTGAGCACTACTTAACCCTAGAGTACCATTCAATTATAAACCCTTGACAAGTCATTTTACGTCTAAAGGTCAGACTCACACACTATTAATAATGTCACTGAGAGACTAATCTTTAATGTTGCTCCTTTCTATTACATTTAAAAACATTATTAGTCTATAGGAAATTTACGGTATGGAACATATAAATGGCCAAATTTGTAAAATCAAGATTTTATATCCCATTATGTAAAACTGCCTTTGTTAACACAGGGGTATGAAAATAGGATTGCCCAATATTTCATCTTAAATATTCTATAATCCTTTTGATATTGCCATTTTCATATAAGACTGACTGTTAAGTAAGTCTATACATTAGAAGAAACAATTCATCAACAAGTCATAGCTTATTTTTGGTATACATTTGCATTTCTTAATGAATATCCAGTTTTCCATTGGGGAAATCTCAGAAATTTAATTGTTAAGTTTCTAAATCTATTATAAAAACACCACATCCATTTTATAACAACCTTTTCCTTTGTCTTCTTGATTTATTTGAAAGTGGACATGACATGTAAAAATAGTTCTATCTAATCCTTTGGTTTCAAAATTCCTCCCATTTCCCATGAATACTTTTATGATGACAACTTAGTGGTGTGGGATAATGGTCTGTACGGTCTCTATTCTGTCAATTATATTTTAAATAAATGTTGATTGGCCAGTAGCCAGGCAGGAAGTATAAGTGGAACAACCAGACAGGAAGTAGAGGTGAGTCAATGAGAACAGGAGAATTCTGGGAAGGAGGAAGTACATTCATCTCCAGTCCTGACCCAATCACAGAGGAAGCAAGATGTGACTGCCTCAATGAATAAGGTACTAAGCCATGTGTATAGACAAGAATAATGGGCTAATATAAGTTATAAGAATTAATAAGAATCCTGAGCTAATGAGCCAATTTGTTTAAAGTTAATGTAGACCTCTGTGTGATTTTTTTGGGGACTTAATGACTGAGGGAATTGGGCAGGACAGAAAACCTTAGTCAACAGCTTAGTGTATATAATGAAGTTGTAATAACAGCTTAGAAAGCTTTTGTGAAGTATTTGCTGACCCTTCAATATTTCACAGAACATTTCTTTTGTAGAGTCTTTCGGGTCTTGGAGTTTCCTTATTCAACAGTTTCTATATGGTTAAATGTTAATATATCAATATAAACCCTGCCATTCATTTATTTTATTTCTGTTCTTTGTCTTCATTTCTGGAAGCAGTGACTGAGTATCTATTTTGTCATTTGGAGTTTATTAAGCCATAGGTAGACAGTGATGAACAAAGAAGACTTACATTGTTCTTTTGAAACTAATACCTAGCAGTCGTTGACAGTGGCATAAATGAAGTTTGATATAGTGATGACATTAAAATGTGATAATTATACAAAATTAGTATGGAGTGTAATGAGAGATAATAATGGAGAGAAGGTTTACTGTGGAACTAAAATCTTTGAGAACTCTGATGATGGAACAAAGTTGAAAAATCTACTTTTTCCCTGATGACTAGACAAAGGAAGGCAATTTAATTTGGAGAAAAAGAGAGATGTGTTTTGAAACTAAAAATATTCTATCATTTCAGAAATTTTGAGCAGCACAAACTATAAAATTGTGTGACTAATAATTCACTTTTACCAGTGTAATGTGTACTCCCAAAGTCCAGTACTGGAAAAAATAAATGTGTTTTGCAAGAAATAGAGTTGGGTTCACCACTGAGAAGATGAAATTCAGTGTTTTCTACCTATCAGTTACTGATAGGGTCATAAAACCTTAATAGCAAATAAAAGGAAAAAACAAAATTTTAGTTCATTTTCTCAGAGCAACTCTGTTTTCTTTCATCTGTCCTTTGTATTCAAATTTATGAATTAATTGTACTATTGAACAGTCTCACACTTTAAATCATTAATGATTTGTAGGGTATAGTCAAATAACTTTTATTTCTTTCTTATAAGAATATCCGGGACATGAGGAATAATGATTGTGGGAGGTAGGTGACACCTGTAAAACATAATTTCTATCACAATCGCATAGCTGGAAAGATCCATTCCTATTTCATATTTTTTGGTTTTGTTCCACTGACATGTTCACATGTCTGAATTCCTAAGCACTCCCAAATGAGTGACAAAATATCCATTTGAGGATAAATCCTTAAGTGGGATGATTAATAATCCAGTCTTTTAAGATTGAGAGATCGATCCTCAACTAATAGCAGCAGACTAGCAAAAATTCAGTCGCTACTCTCAAAATGTCATCACACAACTGCATATAATACCATTTGTAGGATAGCAGGATATTTGACATCCTCTCCTCACATCCATGAACAGTTCACAGACAAACACTCATATACATGAAGTAAAACCATTTACAAAATAATAAAATGTCTGATATCTACAAATTCTCTAGAAATGTTATTACATTTTTAGTCAATTCTAAATTTCCATTAACTGTAACTCCTGAAGAAGTCCACCATGATAGCCCTGATGTATTATATGTTACAGTGAGTATTCAAAATGCACAGCCCAGTTCCTAAGAGGATTGTGATATTTACATGTATTTTGTGTTACGGTTGCCATATAATGTGCCCATGTGTAATATTTGATGTAATGTTTCTTAAATTCATTTATGTATTTTATAAAAATGAAAGCAAACTATTTTTCATTTTTCATACCAATCCTAGTTCCCACTCTCTTTCTTCCTCCTATGCCCTTCACCTTTCCCCATCAAAACCACTCCCATCCACACCTTAGAAGGGTAAGGCACATTGCTCTGAAGATTGTTCAAGGCATTCTCTACTATATCTAGGCTGAGCGAGGTATCCATTCAAAGAGAATTGTTCCCAAAAACCCAATACAAGCATTAATGATAAATCCCAGTCCTACTGCCAGTGTCCCCGCAGTCTACCCAAGCCATACAACTGTTACTGGAAGCACTATTAATCAAAATACAGGGTCAGAAATTGTGGTTCACCCTAAAGATCTGAAAAGCAAAACAGCCAACCACAGGCTCTTACCCCAACTTCAGTCTGAAATGAGACCCTACCTCCCAGACTCTCAGAAGGAGTCTGTGAGTCTGAGAGCTGTTTCCTCCCATTTTAAAATCCTATTTAGGGCTGGAATTAAAAGTATGCACCACCATCATTAAATGCCAGCACCACACTGTCTATGGCAACTAGTATGATTATTGGGATTAAAGGTGTATATCATTATGGCTAGAGATTAAAGGTGTGTGGCATCATGGCTACTGAGATTAACGGTGTGTTCCCATAATCAGGTCTTTAAGGCTAACCAGTGAGACTGTTTCACTCTCAGATTTTCAGGCAGTTTTTATTTATGAAAATATATTTGAAATGCCACTACATTTACCCACATTCAGGGGGTCTAGTTTGATCCTATGCTGGTTCCTTTCCTGTCCATCTATAGTTAAAATCATATTAGCCCAGGTAAACTGATTCAGGGGATGTTCCTATCATGGTCTTAATCTCCTTGCTCATACTCTCAGCTTCCTACACTTCAGCTGCACATTAGTAGCTCAACCCAGTGCTCTGCTGCAGGTTTCTGCCTCTGTTTCCTTCAGTTGCTGGATGAAGGTTCTATGGTGATATTTAAGATGTTCATCAATCTGACTACAGGGCAAGGCCATTTCAGGCACTCTCTTCATTATTGATTAGGGATTTATCTGGGGTCCTCCTTGTAGTTTTCTGGGAATTTCTCTAGTGCCTGGTTTCTTGCTAGATCCATAATGACTCCCTCAATTAAAATATCTTTTTCATTTCTCTCATCTTTGTCCTTCCTCCATCTTGACTATCCCGTTCCCCTAAGTTCTCCTTCCTCTCCTCCCCTTGTCTTTCCTCATCACCCTCCCTTATCCATCCACCCCATGCTCCCAGTTTTACAATGGACAAAAGAGAGCATCTTCAAAAATGATGCTGTCATAACTGGATGTCAAAATAGAAAAATACAAATAGATACCTATCTATCCCCATGCCCAAAATACAAGTACAACTTGATTAAAGACTTCAACATAAATCATGCTACCTTGAACCTGATAGAAGATTAATTGGGAAGTAGCCTCCAATGCATGGGCAAAGGAGACCATTTCCTAAATATAACACAAGTAGCACAGTCACTGAGAGCAAAAATAAATAAATGGGACATCCTGAAACTAAAAAGCTTCTATAAGACAAAGAACACAGTCAATAAAACAAAAAGCCAGCCTACTGAATGGGAAAAGATCTTCACCAATCCCACTTCAGACAAAGGGCTGATCTCCAATATATATAAAGATCTCAGGAAATGAAACATCAAAATTCCAAATGATCCAATTAAAAAATGAAACAGAATTTTCATCAGAAGAATCTAAATAGCTGAAGGACACTTATGAAAATGTTCAACAGCCTAGGTCATTGGGGAAATGCAAATCAAAACAACTCTGAGATACCTTCTTACACATTTGTTAGAATGGCTAACATCAAAAACACTAATGTTAGCCTATGCTAGAGAGAATGTAGAATAAGGGGAACATTACTTCATTGTTGTTTGGAATGCAAACTTGTGCAACCACTTTGGAAATCGGTATGGTGGTTTCTCAGAAAATTGGGATATCAACCTAACTCAGGACTCAACAATACCACTCAGACTTATACCCAAGGATGTTCAATCATACTACAAGGATATTTGTTCAGCTATGTTCACAGCAGCATTATTTGTAACACCTAGAACCTGAAAATAACCTAGATACCCCTCAACCAAAGAATGAATAAAGATAATGTGGTACATTTACACAATGGAGCACTACTAAGAGGTAAAAACCAATGACAATATAAAATTGGCTTGCAAATTGCTTGAACTAGAAAAAATTTATCCTGAGTGAGGTAACCCAGACCCAGAAAGATGAACATGGTATGTACTCACTCATAAGCTGATACTAGCTGTAAACTGAAGGGCAAGGGGTCCATTTTCTACGATCTTAGACAAGCTAAGTAACAAAGTGAACTCTAATAAAACACATATAGATCACCTTGGAAAGGGGAAATAGAAAAGATCTTCTGAGAATCTTTCTTTTAGAATATGATCAATTCTAGGCTTACTATGTACTAGTGAATGGTCCCATATCTGTTCTTGTATGAGCAGCACTACTTGGAATTTGTTTAAAAATTAAAGACATGAAGTTAGAGAGGGGATGTTCTTTTGGGGGATAGTTTGGGAAGAGTTTATTGGTGGCAGTAGAACAGCATATTATCATATTCATTGTTGCCTGCATAAAATTCTTAAAGAATATTTGTAATGGAATTTCTTGATGGAGTTAATTATTGAAGAACCAAATAGTAAAGAAAAACCTTAAATTGTCCATACAAATTATTCTATAAAATACATTTGAGGCTGAAAGTTACATTACCCATTTATTAATGTTCTGTTTGTCCAGATTTTTAAAGTATGCCTGACACAGCTTGTAACAAAAGATGAAGTTTTACAATGATGATTTTAACCTAAAGCAAGCTATATCTGGCTGGGATTTTTTTTTCTAAATCCTTTCACCCTTGTGACTTTCTAAAGAGTTTTGTGTCCTATTTCCGACTTAATCAGTTCAGCATCTTCACAGGCCTCATGTGGACAAATATGAGAGATCTGAAAAGTGAAGCTGTTCAATACAATGGGGGCTCATTAACATTGTTTTAACAAGCCTCAGCTTATGCAAGCTCTTGTCTAACATGCAGCTCTAATTTGAATCCACACTTCTCAGCATGGTAATGAGGGCTCTGCTGAATGCCAGTGTTTGTGCATATACATGAGTACTCTGCATTTAATTCAATGAGAAAACAGAAACTTTTCTCTAACTTAATTTAGCTTTGAATCAAAAAATACTTCAGAAAATACTAAAATGATTTATAGCAACTCATACATGTCCAGAAAAGAAACATGTGGTGGTCTATGGCAATGTTTATTTTAAAAGAAAGAATATCTAAATTTCCATTTGGAGAGAAGATCATATATTTTGTTTATCCATAAATAAATAAGATATCCTAAGCTAATATGATTTAAGAAGGTGAGCATAAGTACCTCATGAATTTCTATGTTCTGCATAGAATTATAAGAACTTAATTAGTTAAATATTAATTTTTACAACTGCAAAGAATAATATATATATAGAATATTTAAAATAATTTTAATTTCATTTAAATAAATGAGTTTATGGAAACACATAAAGGCAGTTGATACAAGTCTTGAATATTGTCTTAAAACATACAATTTACAGATTATAAATGGTCAAATATTTAATTAAAACTAACATACAATTAAGTACATATTTCATTGTTCTTACTATAAAGAAAACTAAGTTTTGTTCATTCTAAGAATGTGTTTTTAGAAGAGTACCTTTTCAAATGAACAAGAAATTAGACTTAGATACATTCCTAGTATTGTGAAGCTTGACAAAAACCCATGACAAGGGAAGCCATAAATTATATGAAGAAACTGAAAACAGTTGTTAGACTAAATTGATATAACACCAACCTGTGCTCTAAATCTTTATGTTTATAACTATGAATAAACACAAAGCTTTTCTTTCCAAAGAGTGGTGTTGAATATTGCATGCTATTGAGAATAAATTAAGGATAAAAGCTCAGCTCCGTAAAGTCATTAATACTATCCTTCCTAAGACTTAAGGAATACTGGAGAAGTGATGGAAAAATTCTTAAAATAAGGAGAATACAGTGAAATGATATCCAGACATCAAGGTTTGAATAAGAATGTCCTTAGGATACAAAAATAAAGACAATCTGCTACTTACCCTATGCTTTAGGAAAACTGCTGAGGCCAGACCAGTATTGGGTGATTCCATGCCCTGAATTGTATTGGAGACCCCATGATGTCAGTGATGACAGAATTATGTGATATCTTTCAAGGAGAGATAGAACGAGAATATTGAACTATTGCAAGAGAAAAAAAATGTGTGTTGCAATCAGCAAATGTAGAAAGGCAATGGCATTTAAGCCTTTTGACATCAGACTTGATTGTAAAGTATCAATCTGATACAAAATGGAGTTTGCCCTGCTAGGTTTACTGTAGTCTCTCTTACTTTGGTCAAGGATTTGCTCATTGTGTCCCCCATTATGCATTTTTCTTTCCTTTTTTTTTTGAAATTGTAATGTATGTTTTGTGACATTTTACATTGTAAAACTATAAATTGCTTCTGATTTAGATTTAGTGGAAGTTATATAACAAATGGATTGGAGTCTTAAAAAATGATTTGGTAATAAGAAAAGATTAGGCAGAGTAATCTGGTCACATTAAATGTATGTATAGAATGGTCAAAAAGTAGTAAAACACCCATTAAATCCAAAATATATAAAGAACACAAGAAATTAGATATCAAAAAGATCAAATAACCCAATTAGAAATATAGTACAAATAAAAATAAAGAATTCTCAATAGAGGAAAATCAGATGGCTGAACAACACTTAAAGAAATGTTTAATGTCTGTATCCATCAGGAAAATGTAAATCAAAATTATTATGAGATTCCAGGTTACACCTGTAGGATTGGCAAAGATCAATAACACATGCACAAAGTCATGCTGCGGAGGATAGGGAGCCTTCACTGCTGGTGAGAGTACAAACATGTACACTCATTATGGAACTCAATATGCTTTCTCATTAAGTTGTACATCGGTCTACCTCAAGATCCAACTATACCACTCTTGAGTATATATACAAAAGATTCACCATCCTATTGCAAGGATACTCACAACTAAGATCATTGCAAGTTTATTTTTAATAGAAAGAAACCAGAAAAATCAATGAGTCCCGCAACAGAATAATGGAAAAAGAAAATCTGATACAGTTACACAATAGAGTGTTGTTCAGTTGTTAAAAAAATGATGTAATTTAATTTTCAGACAAACAAATTGATCTAGAAAAGAAAGTCATACTGAGGAACCCAAACCAGAATAATACATACAGTATGAATTTACTAATAAGATGATTTAGTAAATGATAACCAGTCTATAATCTGTAGATCCAGAGTGGTTATACAAAAAGGAGGGATCTAGTGGGGATATAATGGATTTTACAAGTAGAATTTTGGGTGGGTGAGGATGGGAGCAGCAGGATTTCAAGTATGGGTGCAAATAGCTTGGAAGAGAGAGTTCCAGAAGAGATGGCTTGATTTGGGGGATCTTTGAGAGGAAGAAAAGAAACCTAGAAAAGTGGAAACTTCCCACAATCTATGAAAGTGATTCAAATGGGAAGTCTTAGTAATTGGGGATATTGATTCTCAACTGGCCATATTTTGTCACCAGGCAAGGTTTCCAATAGAATGACTGAGTTGTATTCAGTTGAGGTGTTTGCAATGGGGGTGGGGCATGAAAATCACCAAACTGCTAAAGCTGTTGTTAAGACAAAGAATTGTTGTCCAATAACCAACAGTGGGATGCCATTGCTGGGGATGACGCCCACACAACTCGTTAAACATTGAGAAGTTTAGGTGTTGCCTTCATGAAGTCTTTACCCCTTCTTTCTAGTCTGTTTGTTGAGAGAAAGTACAGAAACACGGAAACCTACACAACCGCCAAAACTTCTAACTACAATCTGCCCTTCCTGGAATATTTGTTAGGACACCAGTGGCACAGAATTTATGGGAGAAGCCAATCAATGTCTTATTTTGTCTTAAAGTTTACTCTATAAGAAGGAGCTCTTGCTAGACACTGCTTGGAAACCAACAAACTAAGACTAGTTTACCCAGAGATGGGATAAAACCAAACTTAACTAGTCTTAAAATAAAAAAAAAGAAAAGGATCAAATCTAATGACTCTTATAATCATAAAAAGTGGCCTTTTCTAGTTGTCAGTAGAGAGTCTTTCTACAACATCAGATGAGAAGAAATGCAGAGATCCATAGCCAGACATTACGTGGTAAGAGGATAAATGGGAAGTTTCCATTAATTCCTCCCCTCAATATAGTGCATTTTATTACTTATTAGAAACAATGCATGCTTCATTCTGCTAGCAAGAATATCACACCAAGTACATGAAATGACTTGTTTATTAGTTTATTTATTGCTAATATTTTTAACATATGGTTGTTCTTGTATTTTCTGAGGTTTTAGGAAAAAAACATAAAATTAAATGTTAATCTGTCCTTGCATATATGCATAATTACCATTCTCATTGATTCCTAGATGATATGTTAAACTCTATATGATTTTCTTTAAGGTTTTATGTTTCCTTTTACAACCAACTGGCATTTAATGTCTATTTGTTAGATATGGTTTGTTATAAAATTAAATTTTTAGTTTTTCTCAGAATCTTAAGTTATTGTTATGATTCTTAAGTCAGTATACTTCTTGTCATTGTAGTACAAAAATAATTGTTAAACAAACATAGTTGTCCCTACTAGATGTCATTAAAACATTCTTCTTAGCATAATGCTTGCTAAAATTAATATTGATAATTTAACATTCTTATTTATAACTCACTTTATATTTCCCTTTTCCGAGTCCCATTGAGATTCTGTGAGTTACTTTAGAACTGTATGAATACCTTTACTCTAGAAAATGATTTTATCTTTAGAACCATTATGGGGTAGTTACAGTAGGCTTTCTTAGTCTGTTGTCATTTACTTTACTTATACTTAGAATAATAACATATATTTATTACTTATTTGAACATTCATCCCATTATATTGTATGGCTTTCATTTTTTATAGTAGAATTTATTCATCTATGTTTTAATTTCATTATCATTATAACACATCCATAAAAAATCTAAGACATTTGTTGTCAAGATTTATCAGAAAATAAGAGTTTTGCCTGTTTTCTAGGGGACCTGAGTTTAGTTCCCTACAATTACTGTAGGAATTTTTAAATAGTAGTAACAACATTTACACAGAATTTAACATTTCTAAAATGCTATACTTGTTTCCACATAAACACACACACATACACATAAACACACGAATAAAAAGAAAAATAAACTTTAAAAACATTACACACTTAACTATGTATTAAACTATACAATGTTTATCTAGCATTTCTATTAGTTGTAGTCGCTATTTTGGCGACATTTTTATTATTTTCCAGAGGAATTTTCTTAAAATTAAGCTTTGATAAAGTAAATAGTCTATATGCTCTCTAAATTCAAGAACATATTAGCAAACCCATTATTGAGTTTTATCACTGTATTGTCACATTCTATTGTTTACTTAGATAGTTTTTAAAAATAAAGAATAGAAAAGTGTCAGACAATGCCAGCATGACTTTTATTTATTTTTTTAAAGCTTATACTTTCTGCTTAGAAACTTATTATATATTTAATTTTCTCTATTGAAAACAGTAACTGTATCATTTCTTTAAAATTTTTATTAATCCCTTGGAATTTTCTTCTGTCCATTGTTAAATACTTGCCAGCATGAATTATTTCCTTTACTTTTTGAATCAATATTTTGAATTTGAGACATTTTCTTATGGATTTCTAATTTATTATGATTATCCTGTCATTTATGTATAGTTCTTGCTCTCATTTTCCATTCTTTGTACATAATTAATTTTCTCTCATAGTTGAGGTTTCTAAATTGTGTGCATGTTTGTGTGTTTTAGTTTAAATTTTCATGTTGACTTTTAAATAGAATGAATACAAGTAATATTATCAGCACTGTTAAAATACCATTGGATATATCACTGGCACACATATTTTATTTGGTATCTTGAAATTTTATTTGGAAATATAAGAGCTAGAGGTATTTTTTGTGTTAAAATATTTGGTTATCATGTTCTAGGCTCTACTCACACTTAGTATCAGTTAATTGAAGTACAATGGATAATAATGTACCATAAATAAAATTATTTTATAATGCCCTTTGAAAAATATTCTGTGTGACGGGCAGTGGTGGCGCACGCCTTTAATCCCAGCACTCGGGAGGTAGAGGCAGGCGAATCCCTGTGAGTTCGAGGCCAGTCTGGTCTACAAGAGCTAGTTCCAGGACAGGCACCAAAAACTACAGAGAAACCCTGTCTCAAAAAATCAAAAAAAGAAAAATATTCTGTGATACAGAATGGATATTGTGTGGAATTTTGAAAATCTTATGAATATTTTGGTTGTGAAGATATTATTTGTAATTGCATTATGCTTTTGTCGTTGATAATTTATGAAATATAATATTAATTCTAAGTGCAGTTGTTATGATAAAAATTAGACATCAAAATTTCAGACTGAAATAATAAGCATTCATCAATGTTAAAAACCTTGTTTTTATAATCTAATATATTCAAAGTAAGTCATTATAGCTCCATGCATTCAATGTCAAAAATTAGTGATAGTTTGCTATAATTCATTTACAAAATGCGGATTCAAAAGAAGTCACCAACAAATTGAAAAATTGAAATTTTTATTTTTGGTTTGAATTAGTTATTATTAGAACCATTGTAAGACTAGTATGCCTACTTTTGAAGACATAGTAATTATACATTTGATTTTCTCTCTGGCCCTTTGATAAAAGTCAAGCAAAGAACCAGTGGTTAAGTAATATGTGAATACTAATGAATAATTTTTTTTACTTCCATGTGATAAAACATGTACAGACAATATGTATATATAAAATGAATATATATGTATATATATAATATGTACACACATTTATATGACTATAATATATAGATTGAAGTTTCTGTTCCTACTGGCCCCTCCCTCAGCTACTCTGTCCAAAGTTAATACACAGAGGATTATATTAAATTTAAACTTTTGGCAAATCACACAGGCTTACTACTAACTTGTTATAACCACTTAAATTAACCTATAGTTCTTATCTATGTTCAGTCACATGGCATGGTTCCTTTTCTAGTAATTCATTTTCATCTTGCTTCCTCTTCCTCAGACTGTTGCCTGTGTCTGTCTTTTCTCTTCCCTTAATTCTCCTAGTTTAGTCACCTCACCTATACTTCCTGCCTGGCTATTGGCCAATCACCATTTAATTAAACTAATAAAAGTGACAAATATTTACAGTATACAAGAATATTATTCCACATCATTCAGAGACTGGACACCAAATGATACAGCTACCTTTCCCAGTACTTGATAATTAATCCAGATTTTTCAGTTAAAGATCTATAGATACCATAATCCAAAGAGAGCAGAAAGTAAATTTAAGATTACAGTTCCCATATTCCCAAAGGTGAGGTGGGTTCTTTTTTATTGTTAAATAATATTTGTGATTGTTTAGAGCATTTGATTACAAATTGCTATTGGTTATAGTCAGAAAGAAAGTTGAAGAAAAAAGATTAGATTCAGAGTTCTTGCTTTGAAAATACAAAGGGTGTTACAGATATGATAGGGTATAAGGTTAGATTATTGTATCTACTCTGAAAAGATATAAGAAGGATATAGAAATAAGATTATAAAATAGATTATTGAATCTACTTTTAAACCATAAAAAGCAACTACTAATTTTAAATTTTTACATTGGCTTCAATTTTTTTTGTATAAGGATACAAAATAAAAATTATTTTTGTTAGAATATACTGTACATACTTTTCTAATCTTGTCCAAGTTATGGTACCTAATCAAGTCATTTAACAATTTAATCCAAATTTCTAGGCCTTGAAAGTTGCTATGATTTAGGATAGTAGGGTAATGTATGTTATCAATTATTCACTTATTACATTCGAACAGGTAGTCATATTATTCATGTTTTGAGATATATTTTAGATATACAGGTCATCTTCAAACACTTCACAGATCTACAGACTATGGCATTTAAAATAAAATGCATGTACCAGTATTCAATAGTATTTTAGGAGTGCTGATAATATGGTTGAGTCCATTCAATTTAAAAACCTACATAAGCCTTTTCATCAAGTTGGCGCCAAAAAAGAAAAAAAAGAAGGCACCAAAAGCGAAGAAGGAAGCTAGTGCCCCTCCTAAAGCCAAAGCTAAAGCGAAGGCTTTGAAAGCCAAGAAGGCAGTGCTGAAAGGCATCCACAGCCACAAAAAGGAGATCCACGCATCGCTCACTTTTTGGCGGCCCAAGACTCTGCAGCTACGAAGGCAGCCTAAATACCCCTTGGAAGAGCGCGCCCAGGAGGAACAAGCTTGACCACTATGCCATCATCAAATTCCCCCTGACCACCGAGTCAACCATGAAGAAGATAGAAGACAACAACACACTTGTGTTCATTGTGGACGTCAAGGCCAACAAGCACCAGATCAAAAAGGCTATGAAGAAACTCGACGACAATGATGTGGCCAAAGTCAACACCCTCATAAGGCCCGACAGAGAGAAGGCATATATATGTTCGGTTGGCTCCTGATTATGATGCTCTGGATGTTGCCAACAAAATTGAAATCATCTAAACTGAGCCCAACCGGCTAATTCTAAATATACACTTTTTCACCATAAAAAAAAACCCACATAAAAGTTGAAATTAAAATTTACAAACTGGAACCAATTTAAAAACTATGCTTCTTAATACAACATACTTATATCAGTTAGTTTATGCAAAATCCTACTAGATTGTACTATCCATGATATAAATGCATCAGATAAGAAATATAAAGTCTTAAAGACAAATTTTTCTTATGTCAATTATCATCTTAGAAACTACCTCCTGATTTTTAATTCCCAAATAAAAATATGACATTTAATATTTTGAGGCTTGACATTTAAATATTTTTAAATTAATTTTATTATAAGAAATTAGAAAACGGATTTATAAATACATTGCTTGTATGGTGATGCTATTTTTTGCAGTTTTTTAAGTTTAATAAAATATAAATAATTTAATTTCAGAATTAGCTGAAAATTAAAAAATGATATATATATATTTATCATATATATATATAAGCTGATATATATTCAATCAAGCATCAATAGTTAATCATAAATGCAGCAGTATTCAAAGTAATCATAATGAAATACATAATCAAGTCATGTTAAAAACTACATAAGTGTCTTTTTTGGTTAAGGAAATTGTATGAACATCAGTTTTACTCTATCAGCATCAACAATAACAATAACAAACTCTGGAGTTTGCAAAATTACAACTACTCTTCAAGTCTTAGAAATCCAAGGTGGTAAGAACAATCAACTAATATGAAACTTTGGAAAACTGGTCACCCTGACTCAACTTTCCACAAAACATACTGTACTGCTATGTTTACTTTTATTTGTCAAATTGACACACACTAGAAAAAATTAGGAAAAAGAAACCTCAATCAAAAAGTTGCCTCAATCAGATTACCTGTTGACAAGCCTGTGGGGAAATTATGGCGAATCAGTCCCACACCATTTAGGTTTTACAGGGGGTATTTATTTGCGGGGGGTAAAACTTACATACACACAAACCATCAGGAAAGGAGCCTAGTCGCTGGAGCAGGAGCCGGAACCAAGCACCGGAACCAAGAGACCGAGCCGAGGTTTGCCACTCTTTTTTTAAAGAGAAATATACCACACCCCAGTGGGCTGGTATTTCAGCGACTATTGGCTGAAGGAGCAGAAGGTACTCCCGCAGCAGGGAAATTTTCTTGAATAATGATTGATGTGGGAGATCTGAATTACTGTGGACAAGAACACCTTGCATAGGTGGTGCTGGTTATACAAGAATGCAAACTAAGCAAACCCTTGATCCAAAGCCCTATGTTGCTTTCCTCTATGATATTTCTTCTACTGTTTTCTACTTGAGTACCTTCTCTGAATTCTTTCCTTTCATTGATCGAGTGTCATGCAGAAGTGTGAGCCAAATAAACTCGTTCTTGCTCAAGTTGTTTTCGTCAGTATTCTTTGAAGCAACAAAGTAGCATTCTAGAACATACGGCCAAAATTATATCAGCTACTATTAAGAAAATGACCCTGAATACTTAAATAACACAATAATAGTGTTGTTAGTAATAATGTGGGTGGAAATTTATTTTAAATAAAGTACTATCAAATAAATATAATGAAACAAACTATAAGTATGAACATTTCCGAGTCTCATTGATACAGGGACCTGTATAAATTAGAGGGTATAGTATATCTCAGGCCCAATTTAAAGGCTGCCAACAATGTAAACCAAATCTCAAAAGTTCTTCTACACAGATCTCTTTCTTAATATGAGGCTGATTTAGACACTCCATGTATTTCTTCCTGGTACTGGTTATTACCCGCATTAAATTACAAGGCAAACTCTGGTGTGAAATCTTGTTCCTCTTTACAAGCAAGCAAGTCTTGGTTCTCCCTGGGTTCCTTAGCTGCAAGGAGTGGTTAACACTAATCGCTTCAGCCTGCTTGAATATGCAGGTCCAGTCATTCAATCCATTGGCACTAGTTCCAGGATCTGGACTGTAGGGTTCTCACTAGCACTGTTTACACCATAGCTTTTTTGATAATGAGTTTCTAGCATAATGGTTGCATTTATTTCCTTATCACTTCCCAATATGAATGTTTCTTTCTAAACCTCCAACTTTGGAGATCATTGCCTGCAGAAAGCTGGCATAGACACTTATTTTCTTGACAGCCTTTTTCCTGGTGCCCTGTCTTATTATGATGCTAAAACCAGGCCCACGGTCTCTTGTGCCTCTTTTGCTCTATAAAGGTAGGTTGATGTGCGAAAAGTCATTCAGTGTAATATGTCTGCTGGGAGGTGATCACCAGCAGACCTTACTCTGCAGCCATCAGGTTCTTTATTCTCAGTGATTAGTCACTATATTAAAAATAACTCATGTTTAATTAAATACATAAGTTTTGCTTTTCATAAAAGAACTCAATAACTACAGTTCCTTCCTAGGATATAATTGTGAATCTCCGCCTTAAATTTTTAAAAGCTTTATGAAATATGAATTACCTGAAAGACATGTTTTAGATTAAACAGTTTCAATTTGTTAACAAAAAATTTCCCAAAGCACAGATTCAAATAACCTTTTGAAAATGACTTGACCTCTTATGATTCCCAAAGCAATAATTCAAAATGAATATTTGAAATAACACAGAAAATCCAATGTAGGGTTTTCAAAGTATTTATTGATAATACTGTTTCAAGATATGATATCTTAAATCATTATAATTGAAGATTATAAAATATTTATAATTTGGGTTAATTGTACATGGAATTATTTGTATACCTTTGTCCTATGAATACTGAATGCTGAAGCATAAAAATTCTTATCTGTTCGCTCAGCCTTTCAAAAACAGGAAATCTATCACCCTTTACAGGGATGGTGAAAGGATCAAAGGAAAATATATGATGGAATCTGTTAATCAGTTAATCGATCTGGTATGTGATTAGTGTTTATGTTTTACCCTGACCCTCCTTCCTCATGAGTGCTTTGGAACGTAAAACAGCATTGAGACTATTCGTCAAGAGCAAACATTGGCAGGACTGAGAAGGCAGATCATAGCCTTGTAGTAGCCCCATTAAGCTCTCTATGTTTTATGTATAGTTATAGTCATTTTCATTATAATCTGTATGAAAAATGAAGGTCAAATTTGATAATGTTCTTAAATTTATAACAACTCCTAAAACCAAATCCATTCATCTTTTACATTTATTCTATGTTCATGGATGTTTTCCAGGCACTCCAGCTCTGCTCCACTATGGCTTTACCATCTGATGATTGCAGACGACAGAAGAGGACTTGGAAACCCTAGAACAGGAGTCATAGATGGCCGTGAACCATGATTTCAGTACTGGGACTCAATCAAGCGTCCTCTTCAGAAGCAGTCACTATTTTCAAACAATTTTGCCATTTCCTCAGTCCCATAAATATAACTCTTCACTTGAAAACTTTGATAAGGCTTTTTCAAATTTTTTGAATGAAGTGTTAACAGAAACAAAGTGAATCCTAACAACATGGTTATTAAGTGTACAAAATTTCCACATCTAAAAATTAAGGAAATGAATACATTATTGTACATATAATTACACATTATCAGACATAGTAGATGCCAGGTTGAAATATGAAAATTTCAATAGAAAGAGTAAGCTTCTTTTTTGGCTGTGATTGTCACATTGATTAGAGAATGTAAGGGGAGACAGAATCACACCCAATGTGACGTGTTTATATTAGGAAAAATGAAAATAGGGACTAGAGAGATGACTCGGAAGTAAAGAGGTCTAATGCTCTTGAATAGAACTTGTACTTAATTTTCATCACACACATTGTGCTCTCAACCCTCAGAAACCCTCAGAGACTCCATTCCCAGGAGTTTTAACATCTTTTTATGACCTCATCAGGTACTGCTTGTAATATTACATGCATATAAATTCAACTAAAAAGCCATCACATATAAAACAAAAATTAAAATAAGAAATAAATGTAAATAAAATAAAATTATGTCATTGAAAGTATTATATAAAGCAGGACTGTAGGCATTCTCCTAGACCTTTACTTTATGAGTTGTTGAGCATTCTAGTAACAGCTGCACAAACAAGCTAATGGCATCCAGTTTCACAATGAATAATGCCAAAGGCAGTTTGTAATATTTATTCATATACATCTTCAAGTATTCTAGCCTTAGGCTTCCATGTATTTGACAAGCATAACTTTCAGTCTCTTCTAAAGATTTTTCTTCAATTTCATCTTTTAAAAGCCACAGGTTCATATATTATGTATATATACAAACAGTATATGATTTGGGAATTCTGAATAATAGAATAGAACTGTATGGTTGTCATGGACTTTGTGCCCATAGATAATTTAATACTCCAATGCTACCACTACTGTCAGTGGTTATTGTATTGCCTAGAAGTGACTTCAGAAAGGCAATATCTCTTAGGGTATCTATGAATGTGAAAATACCGTGACCATGGGGGCTGGTTACACGTTTAGACTTTTAGTCCTCTATTGCCATGGCTGGAAACATGAGGGCACACAGGATGTCATGGTGCTGGAGAAGGAGCAGAGAGTGCTACATCTGCTTTGGCAGGTGGCAGGAAGAGAGTAATACACTGGGCCTGGCTTGTGCATTTGAAACCTAAAAGAAGGCCCCAAGTGACACACTTGCACCAAGAACACATCTACTAGAATGTAGTGAGGAGCTGTGGGCAGGTTTGCTTTTCATCCCGCCCAGCTCCCACATGGCTAGCTTAGCCCCAGAAATAATAACACGGAAACTGTATTCATTTAAACACTGCCTTGCCCATTATCTCTAGAGAGTTAGTTACTGGCTATCTCTCACATCTTGATTAACCCATTTCTAATAATCTGTGTAGCATCACAAAGTGGTAGCTTACCGGGAAAGATTCAGCATGTCTGACCTGGTGACTGGCTCCATGGCATCTGACTCATTGCCCTCTTCCCAGGATTCAGTTCTGTTTACTCTGCCTACCTAATTTTCTGTCCTATCAAAGGGCCAAGTCAGTCTCTTTATTAACCAATGAAAATAACACATAGACAGAAGGCCCACCTACATCACTAGAAGAAGAACACAACCTCTTCCTCCAAGAACACACTTCCTCCAAGAATACACCTACTAGAAGAAGTGCCACTACCCTTGTGACCAAAACATTGAAATAATCTATGTGGGCAATTCTTATTTAAACATCTATAGTACATGTCATTTTCTGTGATATTATGTGCATCTTAAATATATTACCAAATGCAAAATACAATAAATTACACAAACAGAAATTTTAGTTTTCTCAATAAGATAAAACCAATATTTTACAAATTACTTCTGAAAACATTAGAAGTTCTAAAATCAGTAATGAATGGCATAGTTAGCTATTATTTTATGAAATTATTTTTTATAATTGGAAGTAGTTTCAGCAAATAAGTAATGAATTCTTGATACATAAATCTCACAAACTATTATTTGATAAGTTCTGACTACTTACAGAAATAATTTTCAGAAATGTACCATAGTGATAGACTTGTTTTTTTAATTGGTTATGTAAGTAGTTTCCTGCATGAAGTGAATGATTTAATGTGTACTGGCAAAATTCAAAATGATATTAAACTATAAGTATGTGAGAATCTATAATATTTAATATTAACAAGATGTCTAAATTTTTTATTAAAACAGGAAGTATCAGGTATAAATTCTGAAATAGGCATTTTAAAATACTATGTTCATTAATTTAATAAAATTATATTTTATATAGTATTAACCAACTTATAGCCCATTAATAACTTGAAGACATAACCTTACTTTCTTATTTCTGTCAACTTCAATTCTTAATTTGTTTATTCAGTGGTCCATCAAATTCAACTTTTGTTGTCCAGATTCTTTCCTGAAGTAAGGCCAACGCTTCAGGAATCAGACCTAAAATAAAATTAAATTTCCTTCTATTATTTTTCTTTTGTTATTTTTGAGACAGAGTTTCTCTGGGAAACAGTTCTGGCTCTCCTGGAAATCACCCTGGAGACCCAGCTGGCGTTGAACTCACAGAGATCCAGCTACCACTACCTCCCAATTGCTGAGATTAAAGGAGTGCCACAACTGTCTGGCATTGAGTGCTAACTTTTCCTCATCCAGTTGTGGACTGACTGTTGACAGTTCCTATTTACGTGTGGAAGCTGATATTTAGGTTTAGTGACCAAACAGTGCACTGAAAATCATTGTCTCCATTCCTCAACAGATTGCTGAGTACAAATTCTGAAGAACAGCAGGATGGATGTACTATATTTATGAAGGATTAATTCATTTGTTCACAACTCATGGTTCTAGGTCAGCCATCTACACATTACGTACTATTTTAAAAGTTTCAACTATACATACTATATTAATAATTTCTGTCCTTCCTCCTTCCCTTCCAACAACACCTATGCCCATTCACACTTTCCAACTCATGACCTCTTCTTTTTAATTATATATAATTATATTTTATATAATTATACACATATATCTTTAAATGCTTTTTGCAAATTATCCTAGAAGTTATTGTGTGTTTTTGAATGTGTATAAGTATGTGTTATATCTATGTGCATAAAAAAGCATTTTTAATGAAACTACATTTGAAACTAGATTTCAGTATTAGATGTGTACTAACAAAATGTATCATTAGCATCTTTATTTAGAAAATAGCACTAAGTGTAACAAACATAAACTCATCTTGTTTCTCTCCAAATCATTCATGTTATCTAATGCCAACTTGTTAATGTTGAACAGACCACTCCTCTCCAGTTCTAACTTAACCACCTTAGCAAGCATCATGTTTGTCCTGATTTTCAGATAACTATTGAAAGTCCTTTGGTTGTCTTCTTCTAAAATGTCCACTACTCACATCTTAACTTGTTTGTACCATGACTTCACCCTTGGCTAAGAAGAATAAAAATATAACTTCAATTCTTTAATAATTAACAGTGATTCACAACCTTGATTTATTCTACTTACATAATAGATATAAAAATTATGATGTTAGAAACTGTGGAATTATCCTCCTTTTTGCTATATCTAGTCCATAACAATGACTCAACATACCATTTACATTTAATACACAATTACTCATTCTCTGATATCACTCCCTAATTTAGCTTTATTTCAAATCAAAACATAGTTTTACTGAAGGTGTAAGTCACAGACAATCCCATACCAGTTTGGAATTATGATTAATAAAATGGTTATTTATTCAAAGGGGAAAAAGCTTATAGATTACCATCCCAGACAACAGCCCCTCTGCGCGAACAGGAAAGGAGTCTAGGAGCCGGAAGCAGAGCCGGAAGCCAGAGAGGAAGTGAAGGACAGCCGCTGTTTTTTTTAAAAAGAGAGAGACCACGCCCCAATGGGCTGGTATCTCAGCGGCTATTGGCTGAAGGAGCGGAAGGAGTTCCCACAGCATCTCCCCCTTTTGTTTAAGTAAGAGAGTTCTAAGCCTACTACAAAATTATATACAATAAGTACAAACCTACAAAATTATATACAATAAATACAAATATCCTATTCTAACTAGTTTAAGTCTTGTATAACAAATAACTTGGCCAAGTCATGAGAGGAAAGTAACTACATTTATATAATCTTCAATCCCATCGAAGATCTGGGAAGGGAAGTAATGGTACCTGAGTAATTAGGAAGTGCAATCAAACAACTTCCAGAACATGTAACAAATCGCAGAGACAACTGGCTACCTGAGCAAACACCCAAAGTCACGTTTGCAGCGTTGAAGCAACCAACTTTGGCTAAGTCCTGACGTAACTGACATACCATTTTCAAAGGCAAGAAACTTCAAAACTATCTTACCCTATCTTGGCAGGATATGACAGTCCTGTTTTATCCATTTACGGATATTCTGTAACTCTCTCAGTAGTTGATGTACGAGCATTTCTTTACTCAAAGGCCAGTTCTGCCAAGAAGAAAGGCTCCAGGTGGAGTGTCTTTGGTGCTCAACATTCTCTCGGGAATAGATCGGTGTTGCCAGGAGCGATTGTGTCTCCCTACCACAGAACTCTGAATTAGATTAAAGGCCATTTTCTACAGCTCTTTGAAGAGGTTGAAGATTATCTATCTATATTGAATATAATCTCTATGTATCTAAAGAACCTGATTAGTCTAATTATAAATGACAAACTTAGATGACTTCTGATCTATATAATTCTCAATATCTATCTAACTTAAAGACTGAGATAATAAACAACTGTGCAATAAATGAGTACAATGTGACCTCCAAATATAAACAATGTGCAAGTATACATTGCAATATGGTAAATATATATATCAATATATAAGTATCTTAGTCAGAGGTAGAAGTGTACAATGCAATATGGTAAATATACATATATCAATACAATATATATATCAATACGTAAAAATGTTTTAAACAGAGGTAGAAGCATGCATGCATACAATAGTCAACATAATTTAACTTTGTATCGATATATAAGAATTGATACCAATATATTTATCTAAAAACAATAACTCACAAGTACAAATCTACTATTCCATAATCCAATTATCTCTTTTTTTAATGATTCCTGCGCTTATAAAATTCCTCCCCCAACCCTCAACCATATATTAATTATAACCAACCCCTAAATAATGTCCCTAAACCCAAGGACAAACTTCTAGAATTACTTCCAGCTGTCATGGGGGAGACGTTCTTTCTGGGGGATCCTGTGAAAGTAAAATGATGGTTAAATTTCAAGATCAATGTCTTTTAAAATTGCAAATAGTCTCTGAGTATTTTGTGGAGGTCTGGCCAGAATGTTGTACAAGATGTGCACGTTTTCAGCTAACCACGTTGGAACCGTCTTGTGCATCTGGTACCCAAAACAGGTGAAAGATTAATTAAGGCTCTGGACATAAGGGTAACTGACCCAGAAGCTACACAAATACTTCTTGAATCTCTAGCTTTTGAAAATGCAAATACCGAATGTAAAAAGATAACTGGGCCTTTAAGATCTATATCAGCACCTATGGAGATGCAGTAAAGGCCAACATTGGTCCAAGGAAGAATGGATACAGCATACAATGAATGTTGAGATGTTTAGCTATAATGATTAATCCTGGGTAGGAGAAGCGATTTCCAAAGCTATGAGGAAACATCAAACTACCAGGTGTTTTAATTGTGGTAAATTAGAACATCTGAAAAGGGATTGCAGGCAAAGAAATTCTAGGAATAATATCTCCTCTGGGAATGACAAAAGTAGGAGACCTCAGCCTTCAGGTATATGTAGGAGATGCGGCCTTCTGTCTATGTGTTATTTTCATTGGTTAATAAAGAGACTGACTTGGCCCTTTGATAGGACAGAAAATTAGGTAGGCGGAGTAAACAGAACTGAATTCTGGGAAGAGGGCAATGAGTCAGATGCCATGGAGCCAGTCACCAGGTCAGACATGCTGAATCTTTCCCGGTAAGCTACCACTTTGTGGTGCTACACAGATTATTAGAAATGGGTTAATCAAAATGTGAGAGTTAGCCAGTAACTAACTCTCTAGATATAATGGGCCAGGCAGTGTTTAAATGAATACAATTTGTGGGTTGTTATTTCTGGGGCTAAGCTAGCTGTGCGAGAGCCGGGCAGGACAAAAAGCATGCCTGCCCATGGCTCCACACTACATTTTACTTTAATATTTTCAATACGAATGCAATGAATTAATGTTATATGATAAAATTTGAGAGATTGCTAATTCATATATTAACTAATTAGTTATACTAAGCTTTGCGGCTCAAATCTGCATAGTTTTACATTAAATCTTAACTTTCTATTAATTTTATTATTTTTATTGATGTCCACTCTCAAGTCTTGTAATTTCTCTCTGAATGAGGTTGACAGTTTTATAGCTGGGGCAGACTGAGGGGCCACTAGTAGTGGCACTAGGATTTCTCCCTACTGTTTGTACTGGCTTTTTGGGAACCTACTCTCTTTGGATGGATACCTTGCTTAGACTAGATATAGTAGGGTTGGACTTGGACCAAATCAATGTGCCTTACCCTCTCTAGGAGTGGATGGAGGTGGGGGTATATGTGGTGGGAGGGGAAGACTGGGAATTTGGACTTATATATATAATGAAAAAAGAGAGTTTGTTTCCTTTTTTATTGATTTTTATTGAGCTCTACATTTTTCTCTGCTCCCCTCACTGCCTCTCCCCTCTCCTTCAACCTTCCCCTAAAGTCCCCTTGCTCCCAATTTAATCATTTTGTCTTTTTCTATTTACCATGTAGATTAGATCTATGTATGTCCCTCTTAGGATCCTCATTGTTGTTTAGATTCTCTGGGATTGTGATTTGTGGGCTGGTTTTCTTTGTTTTATGTTTAAAAACCACTTATGAGTAAGTACATGCGATAATTATCTTTCTGTGTCTGGGTTACCTCACTCAAAATGTTGTTTTCTAGCTCTATCCATTTTCCTAAAAAAATTAAGATATTATCTTTTTTAAAATTCAAAGAAGAAAGAAAGAACAATAGGATAAGAGATGCATGACAGCTTTTCAAGTTTTCCATACCATTTTGAATAGGTTAGAAGTAGATGAACAAAGGATGCAAGGAGAAGTGAGGGTAAATATGGAAGTGCTCATCAGGATATTTGTAAGTCATAGCACCTAATCTGAAAAACAATAAACGGAATCCACAAATCAGTAACCAACTAGTGCACCAGAGCTGATTATGCAGGTCTGGGAATAATCACAAATATGATAGTCTCACTTTCACATTTAATCTTGAGAACAAAGGAAAGCAGCATTATTTAATGCCTGATATTTGAGGACCCACAATTACAATTAGTGTCCTAATTCTGCAGAGGCATTCAATTTTTTAAGCCTTTCTATTTAAGTATGAAGAGGTGTGATTTATTACATAGAAATAATCTAGACAATTGCACACTTTTGTAAATTGATATTTTAAGGACAAAATGGCATTGCACATATGACAAACTAAATTGTAAAACAGCCACATAAAGTATGTTATCATTTTTGACACTCTATTACAATTAAATGTGATTTTAATGGGTACTCTGTTTAACAGCAACTGTGTCTGAAAACAGCAAAAAGCTGTGCACCATTGATAAGATTTTTTTGTGGAATTAAGTCATGAGTCCCTCACGACAGCTTCCATGATTACCCCAACGAGATATGAGAAAATACTTTTAATTTTAAAGCCTGGTAAATTCACTCCTTTGTCAGGTATTTGAAGGAACAGAGAGTGTGTTATTTTATAGCAGAGATAACACTGTTGGTGAAATGAATCTTCTCTTGTTATTACAAGGGGTGCTCTTCAGGAACCTCAAATGGCCATTCCATTGCAGACAATACTACAGTGAAATATGTAAACAGCAAAATGATCAAAATAATTGCATTTCTAGGACAGAGTACGTTGAATTCTCTATGATTAACAAAAATTTACAAATGGACTATGAAGATCAAATATGGTGTTTTCTACTCCGTCTAGTTAGAAACTTTTCATGATTGAATTTGAACTCCTCTTTTTCTACAACTATTTGTGTTTAATATAACTAGGCTCTTTTCATGAGTCTATGGCAAAGTTCTATTCATTGTAAATTTTTAAAAGAAAATAGCACAGCAGATGTTATGATTACCAATAAGAACAATGTCTTATATATGTTTCTAAAATGGATTATATTTGATAATGTGAATATATGATATTTATATAGATATATTGAAATATATTATACACGTTATATATGAAATGAATCCTGAGGGTTGTTGGTATTTTAATAATTTATATTTTAAATATATTATACACGTTATATATGAAATGAATGCTGAGGGTTGTTGGTATTTTAATAATTTATACTCTAGTGAGGTACATTTGCCATAAACAAACAGAAGGTACAATAAAAACTGCAAGTGAACTCTTTGGTGATATCTATGAAAGTCTCTCTAAGAACTTAAGAATCTATGAGCATTACCTCCCAAGTAGAACAAGCTCCATAAGTTTGGGTAATGTAATCTAGTATTTTAGTTTGGGGTTACCTTATTAAGCTATTCTAGAACAGTCTAAAACTCCATTTAGATAAACAAACGGAAATTAAGGAACTCACCAAAATATAGTGCTAGAATTTTTATATTAGTATTTTTATCCTGTATAATATGCCATTAATATTATTAATATATATTCAACTCTGTGCACATGTACATCTGTGCATGAACACACACAGAAAGGCACACATATACACGCAAGTACACATATATATATACACATACATTCAAACATATATATACATACATCTACTAATCACAAGGTGATTCTGTTAAATTTCATAGTGTGAGCTTTGGGATTTTTTTTTTAAATTCTTTAAAGACTTCCGTGTAGTCCATGTTGATGTTAAACTGACAACCTTCAGGAAAACATGTGCTTCGTTTTCTTAAGAATATTACTTTAATTGCTAGAGAAAGATATGAATCATAATAAACTTAGTAAGTGGTCCTTGAGTACTTACGTGGGAAACAAACAGGAATGTTTTCTCACAGAAATAAGAAAATAACAGATAAGGTAATGTTTCTACTTTACTTCTTTCATATATTGTAACTTATATTATCAGTGGTTTCTCTAATGATTGGGTACTTACTTTATAAACAGTACATGGTTTTATTTGGTGTTAAGCACACACACACACACACACAAATATGATTTATTTAGATTTGGTAAACCGTCTTTTCTCTTTTACTTAGACATCCTCACTATTCCATATAAATTTATTTCAACACTTTAATTATAGAATAGTCCTTGAACCTCATATTTGCTATTTGTTCTATGGAATAAACTATTATTAAATAGCAGGTGCTTATGCCCATGATTCTTTATGATATCTTAATGGTACATTTGGAAAACAAAGGAACTATCACAGATAATTTTCATTACAGTACTATATTAATAGTAAGATTTAAGAATATTACACTCAATTTATCCAAACAACATCACAAATCTTAAGGTATTATTTGTGTTTAATTGTTAATTGCTGAATTGAGTTCTAAGTTTTCCTTCTGTGATGTTATTATCTCAGTTTTAAGACAAAATTCTTAAATCAAGGTGTTATGAGATATTCTTAAGGCTAGCCTTCATAGAAAATATTTCATCTTTTTCATAATAAAACATATGTGTAACTTTCTCATTTCATGGATGCCATGCATATTTTGATGACTCAAATTTTATATGCTTATATTTTTTAATATTGATAATAGACAATGCATGAGATATGTGAGTTTTGTATTCAACAATAAAGTTATGAGACATCTCTTTATATCCTAGGTTTCTGGTATTAGATGATCAATATTGTACTTATCTCTCTATTTCTAATCTTAGGACTTTTTTGTTTATAATACTTACAAAAATAAATAAATAATGTTTATTATTGGAATGTGGTGATCATTATTCTCGTTATCTATATATTCATTATCCTAAAAATTTTCATATATTGCTCTCTAAGAAGAGAAATAGACATTTTCTTCATTAGTCACCTAACACATGTATAAAACTTCTGATCAGTGATAATAACTCTACCTTCACAAATGTGTCAAGGTATAGTTGTTGATTTTTGTGCTTTCTTATTGAAATAAAATGTATGGTTGGACAGATTTTGTTAAAAATACAGCATCTACATAACATTCATGTAACACTAAAGTCATTAATTCTTTTCTTCTTTTCATCTAGATGTTTCAAAATTGTACTTGCTCACTGTTCAACTGAGTTGATGTTGAAAATATGAATAACATACCCACTATACATATCAGAGTGTCTTGGAAATGTAAAATACTAAAATATTAGATTCAGAAACTTGAAAATGTTTTTTACTGATAATTTTTGTCAATTCTCTGTCTATAGAATATAATGAGTTAGCTGCACAGTGTGTCACAAGTATATTAATTATTTAAAATGTCAAAATGAGGTTGGCCCAAATTTTAAGTTCATTTATTGTCTTATAGGATATATATTATTGAATCAATATTAATATAAAATGTATCAGCTAATGATATATTTTAGAACCCATTATGATACCGTTCATTAAAATGTAACAGAAAAGTCTAGAAAAGAATATCTAATAAAATACTGATTTTATTTTGCTGTCTATTAATAAATAATAATTGTCCTAAATAAAATGAAATAGTTTTCATTAAATTTACATTTTCATCAAGCCTCCCAGTTGTGTAAGCGTAATCCTTTGAAGATAGTTAAATGCTCTTTTCAACATATAACAGCAAAATATTACTGTTTAATATGTGTTTTATTATCAGTAATAAGTATTTCAGTAAGTGATTCTCAAACTGTATTCAGGAAAACATATACTGAAAGAGTATGAGTAGACCAGCAATGAAAACATTACACTTTAACTTGAATTACTGCACACAAAGCAGTTCCTTGGTGACAGGTAACTATTATTTATGAGAGGATGATATATTACTTTAAGTTCTCCTGACAGTCTTTATGTATATTTCTTTTACCCAAGACAGTTGCAATTTAATAGTGCATTAAAAGACCATGTGTTGTGTCATTTGTCATATGCTAAATTTATGTGAACTATGCCATTCCCTAGTTCAATTCCAATTAATCTAGAAAATACCTCATTACCTTTATAAAATCTGATTTTACTAGGTTAATTATTAAAATATTGTAACCTTACTATAACCCGTATATTTTTAATTGATTTATGGAAAATTCTTTGAGCGGGTTTAATTGTAGACTTTAATTAAGATTCCAAATCTATTCAAATCAAATGTGGTATTTACTGCTTATTTTCCTTGTGGGATTGAAGGTCATCAATATGTAATATTCGGTGAGCAATTCCCTCATCCAAAGAAAAACTAGTGTAGATAGGAAATGGACTTTAAGGTGTTCTGTCTACTCCAACCAGTATCTAAAGCAAATAGATAAGGGTTTCTAAAACACACTGCCTCCAGCATAAACTTTATTATCAAGCCAATATCCAGACATTTTAGGAAAGGGGTCCTGTATATTCTGTTACTGAGTCACATATGCTGTGCCACGGCAGTACCTGACTCTGGCAGGTAGAATCCATTGTACTCCTGTCTCTAAACACATATACAGTATCCTCTAACAACTAGATTTGGAAATGTCAATCCTGTATTCTGAACAAATTTCAACCACTCAAAATTCTCAATCCAGTCAGGCGAGAGAGGTACTATGGATTTAATGATATTGTAACAACTTCCTTTGCCTGTTTGTGCTAACATTATGTTTGACGTAATAAAGGTTCAAAAATTAACTCATAAATGAATTCAAAGAGTACATGAATAATTTCCCTAATGAGTTTCAAGAAAGTACAAACAGTTGAATGCAACAAAGAAGTCAAGTCAGAATAAAAAATAGAATTCCACAAAGGAAAAACTAAAGGTAGGCAAACCTGAAATACTTCTGCAAAGAAAATATTCAGGAAGCAAAATAGAGACCACAGGGGAAAAAGCTTTCTAACAGAATAGATAAGGGAGGTTATAGACTAAAAGGCTTTAAGTTTACAGCAATAGTTTACACAAAGGAAAACAAATCAAACTATATGGCAGGAATATACAAACTATATTTGACTATATGGAAAGAGAAATTTTACACATCATAAGCATAGATAAAAAATATTTTGCCAAAATCATAAATAATATGCTCAATGAAGTCATAGAAAAATGTTTCCTAAGCAATACATATCCATGTACAAAGGCATAAAAAATGAAAAAACAAAAACAAAAATCAGGAATAGAAAATGAATATCTCATAGAAAAATGCAGTTAAAATACTGACTGCACAGAACAAACAATTCATTTTTCAAACTACAGAATAAGACCAAGTCATATACAAAGGCAGGGCTATAAGAATAGCAATGTATTTCTTAATGAAAAAAAATTAAAGTCCAGATGATTTGGAGCAATGCTTTTCAAGTCTTTAATGACTAATGTTGTTAGTGTAGATTATTATGCCCAGGGAAACTATATGTTCTGAGGTGGGAGGTAAGAAAAAACTATCAAGATAGTAACCTAAGTAATTTTGTCTACTAACAAAGTTATACAGAGTATACAGGAGGTAATCCTTCAAACAGAGAGCAGTAACAAACATACTCAAACAGGTAAAAACAATAAAATAATTTAAGACACTTGTTAGAATAATGCAAACTAAGAAAACACCAATTAATACAAAATAATAAAAGGACAGAAATTGGTTTATAAACTTTTAATTTTTATTTCCTAAATTTTAACAAAACTTTAAAGAGAAATAAAACCAGATTTACAAATTATTTTATAAAATAGAGAAGTAAAGGATACATAAAAATTCTTTTGTCTGGAGTCAACATTTTTCAGAGACAAACTAAAGACACACACAGAAAGAAAATTATATAGCGATATCTATTATCCAGATACATGCAAAATGTCTTAATAAAATTTTTGCAAAATGAATTCAGGAATATATGCAAAAAATATTATCCACCATTCTTCTACTGACTGAAGAGATACATTATTATGTAGCTTTAAAATTATATTTGTTTACATTGATGTATTTCTCCAAAATATTATCTTGTTACAATTTAACTTCTTTAGGATAATAAAAGTAAATCTTTGTTTTCCCTTTAGAAGAAATCAATATTTCAAAACACTAAATGAAGAATTAAGCCATTTACCTTTCCCAGGTACTCATATGACAGTCAGATATTGTCTGGATTTTATCTCAATATAAAATGAAAATAGAATCCCACAATAGCACTTCAATTTGCATTTAATTTTTACTTTCTATAAGGGATATAATTTGGTAGAAAATGGTATGTTACTAACTTACATATGAAACCCACATTGATCTTACTAGATACAAAGCCTATTACTGTAATCTAGTAGACAAAGAAAAATATAAAATTTTGCCATTCTTAGTAAATGTAAAATTAGTCAAAATAATTGGCTTCATTTTATAGAAAACTGAATTTCCTTGGCATTTTGAGGGTCATAACAAAATTAACTTGCTATTAAAACATATAATATTCAATAAATCTAGATTTGTGGATAGAAATAACTGGACTATTGAATTAATAAAACTATAAAATTTACGGCGCATGACATTTAAATTTTATTCCTATTTTCAAACACAAAAATGAAAGTTATAAAAAAATCAATTCAAAATAATTATTTCCCAGTTATTAATCAGATATAACTATGATGAATTAAAGAGATTGCATACCACCATGTAAAATTAAGTAAAAGAAAAACCAGCCATGCTATTGCAATTTTTAAAATAGAAAAAGACAGACTCCGTGTTTGCCATCTGAAACTTTAATTATTAAAAAAGAGAATGAATAAAAATGCATCCATGATTCTTTCATACAATCATTGCATCAAAATGTAAAACATAAAAATTAATATTCTCAGAGTACAATAAGGATACTAATTTTTAAGATAGATCCATTGAGGCAGGAAGTATAGGCAGGGCAACAATGCAGGAAATAGAGGTAGGGAAATGAGAACAGGAGAATTCTGGGAAGAGGATTCTACAGTCTGCAGTTTTGATCTAGATGCAGAACAAGCAAGATGTGACTGCCTCGCCAATAAAGGTACTGAGCAACGTGACTAACATAGACAAGAATAATGGGCTAATATACACTATAAGAGTTAATAAGAAGCCTATGCTAATGGGACAAAAATTTATAACTGATTTTGACATCTGTGTGATTTCTTTGGCACTTAACAACTGTGGAAACCAGGCAGGACAGAAACCACAGACAACATAAGGTCAAATAATATACACAAACTAAGAATATGCAGTTATTTAAATGAGAATTAACTAGATATCGATATACATGTGTGAAAATACAGAGCATGTTTTGCAAATCTTATTGCAATAATTTTCAACTATTATATTAACTACTTGGAAGTAGAATAAGCTGATTTTTTTATTTTTAGGAGAAGTTGAGGTATTCATTCATTGTTTATGAATGAAAAGAATATAATCTAATAGTAAACTATTATAAGATGAGTTCTAGGGATTCAGCTGTCATACGTTAAATCTAATATTGAATTCACAGTGAGTATAGACGTAAGTTGAGGCTTTTCCAAGAGTATCTAAGCCTTGACAACCCCTTCCTCACCCATCCAGAAAGGTATTGTAGAAGTACTGAGTTTGCAGCTACAGTTACGATCATTAAAGTATAAAGAAGTGGAAGACTGCCAATTATTTGGGCAGCGACAGTAGAGGTAGTGGTTCAAACTACAGAAGACCTGGGGCACTTACAAAGAATGGTGTACCCCATATGGAGCACCTTTCATGATGGTTAACTCATTTTCAAAGATGGAGGTGCACTGTATAGAATAGCAAAACCGACAAAGCATAGTGAAGCTGGTGTGACAGGATGGTAAGAGTGACTGGGAAGAGAAACACAGTGCACATCTAAAGTCCATGGTGATGAGAATACAAACCCTTCACTTCCAAAAGTCACTTCCTTGAATGCGTGAGAGCTTGATTTACTGGACTAAGTCACGTACGTAAAGAATAAGAAGGGAAATGTTTCAAGGGATCTCATACGTTGGGAAATTAGGAGGTAACTGAAGAAGGAAAATTGTTGCAAGGATGAGAAGGCAGAAGAGCAAGGGAAGAAAGAGCATGAAACTTGATGTACTAACAACGGGTTGTGTTTCATGTCCATTAATGATATTCATGGTTTTAAAATTCCAGATTCTCTGGCAGAAAAGGCTGGGGCAAAGCCCTAACGCTGGACTTTTCCCTGGGGCTCTGCAGGGTGGTGAGTGTCAACAACTCGACTCAGACCCCACCCACCCACCACCCATTCCCCTGCCTTCCATGGGGAGGGGGGGAACACACACACTGATTCCAGAGTCGGTTGAAACTGGATCTTTTTTAATTTTATTAGGCAGGAACTTATATAGGCTGAGATAGGGATGGGAGGGAAGGGAAGCCTGGGGTAGGTCAAGGTGGAACAAGGAACAAGAGCCAATAATATTCTACCATGTTAGCTGTGGCTGGGCTGAGGTAGGCCTAGGTAGGAATCACTTCCAGTGTGGAAGTTATAGCCAGAAACAGGTCTCAAAACTTGAGTTAGGCTCAGAAAGTTACCCTAGGCCTCAAGCCATCTTAAGTTAGGCTCAGAAAATTACACTGGGTCTCAAGCCCAGGCCTCATGAAGCCTAGCATTAAAATAAATGGTTTCACGTTTAATGGAGTAGAAGCATGTTTTTAAATTCTGAAATATGAATGAGCAAAAAATAAACAAAAGCAGAGCATGCAGAATACACTACATGCCACTTTTCTCTCACTTTTCTACATATTGTGTTTATACAGTCTCAATATGAAATAGAAATGACATATGAAGCAATGTACTTTTATTTGCTGAGAATTTCATGCATGAGTACATAAAACAATTTGATAAAATCTATAATTGACTCCCTCTTTTTGTAAACCCAAAGGAGACCTCACCTTTACCTTTTTCCTTGTATTCTAACACAAAATTTTATGCCACAGACTTTTATAGTGTTCTATATATGTCCCATAATTTTGTATGTATAATATCACTTTACAGAAAATATCCAGTTGTTTAGAATATTTGTAATCCACCAAATCCCTTTTATTTTCAATGGAAAATTTAAAATAATGGTGTAATTCTTAATAATAAAAGCATAACTTGGAATTTTGGGTTCTCTAAGATAAAGTTCTAAATAAAAGCATTAAATAGGCTAAATATACAGATTCAAAAATATTGTTTTTAAGTAGGCATATTAGCCATCATATGTTTTAGCTTTCATTATGAAGATGCATGTCTGATTATTTTCAGACTCTCCTAAGTTTGATTTGCAAACATATTTCCTGGAGGAGCTTTGGTATTTGACTTCAACCTTGAATCAATTAATTTTCATTTTAGGTGCTAAAATCTGGAAATGACCTGAAGGGCTGCTCCTCATTTACTTCTACTTCCAATTTTACCCCATACCCCTCTAATTTTCCTTTTACTAACTCAAAAAAGTAAAAGAGTCTGATGGACTACCATGTTTCTTTCCATCTGTTGTTTTTCTTCTTTCACTCTCTATTACTAACTTGTGATTATTTTTTGCAATTGCAATAAATGCTCATTCATTATTCATTATAAGTGATAGAGTTTCTGAAAGTTTTTATGACTGTACCTAAAATGTAATGCGTTCCCTAGCACTAGTTTTGATATAAAAGCTGGCCTTCATCCATGAGCAGTAGTTGGTGGAGTAGTGGGAAGGTGATATCTGATCATACAACTGCTTCTTCCAATTTATTAATGATGATTTTGCAATTTGCCTTCTAGATGTCCTAATATATATATTGAATATTTACGTTTTCAAACCAATGATCTTAATTGTAACGAATTAAGTACTTGGAAATTTCCAAACAGCTAAAAATAAGTATAAGCAATTAAATTTCCATCTGGCATTATATATGTACATATATATATATAATATATATAATATATATATAATATATATTACCCCAACTCAGGTGGTCATAATCACATTGATTATCCAATAATGAGCAACTGCGTGAGAACTTATTTTATAAGACAGAAACAACTATCTATTCCCTGGGTTATGCTAAAAAAAAAAAAAAAGAACAACTGGATTCCAAACAGTTCACTACTGATAAACGTTACTCCTCGAGCTTCTCAATGAACCTACTGCCCATAAACATCTTCAATTTATACTTGTGTAACAGTTGTGCCTCACCATGTAGCTTAGAAGAATTAAGTGTGCCAAAAAGATCTCCCAGAGTTGTCTGGAAATCAGTATAAACATTTAGTGTAATAAGGAGAATAAATTAGACTTGAGGAGGAGCATGACGTGGCTTTGCTCACTGTTAATGTGCCATTGCATATTAAAGGGACTGACTATTCAGAGAAAAGCATGATCAAGCCATGTATATTACATCTAATTCAGATCAGTTTTATTAGAAAAGCTTTACAGTCGTGTACTGCTGATACAGAATTTTAGAGCAGTAACTTAAAAACAGGTTAACCAGTGTGAAAGAGTCATTGTCACTTGTGAATTTGCTAAAGTTGCTAATTACGTGGAAATCTTCACAACCTACGCTAAATCAGCACCCCTGGTGTTGTTGATCGTCACCTGCTTTTGCAAGGTACATCAATGACTGCTATACTTGCTAATGCTAGAAAACGTATTCTCTAAAACTATAAATTAAACATTGAGAGCATGAGTAGAGAATAATTTCTAAAGATTGTCTTGCAAAATAGTTACATTTGTCTTGAGATATTTATGTTTGTAATTCTACTATTAGAGTTATTTGATTCCTAGGATGCTTAAGATAACTAAACTACTAAGAATGCAACAATTTTATACATCTGATTGTAAATATTCTAAAGACTTTTAAACAGTAAATGAAAGCAAATTTTGTAAACAAAACCTGATTATAATATAATGTTTGCGACCTATTAATAACATTGCATTTTGTCAAAATTCTTCCTTCCTTCCTTTTTTCCTTCCTTCCTTCCTTCTTTCTTTCTTTCAACTTCTTTCTTCATCTAGTTTTACAATTCTGCCAATCATCAATCCAAATTTGTCACATGAACTAAATTGAAATCCTTAATTCTGGTCATTTCACAATATTAAGAGTATTGAGAATTTTAAAATAGTATTGGTATATATTGAGAAATGATATAATTAATCTGTTTACATTGCAAGAATATTTTATGTTTTATATCATACTATAACTTGGATATTGAAATTTATGTGTCATGTTCACTGTTACTTTATTTAGAATGAAATATTTTAAATTTAAAAACTATTTTCTCCTATTACAAAGAAAAGTAGATGAAGAGAATGGCACTTTGCTTTTAGTTAGAAAAATGTAGGACAAATATATGCTTGCTTTAGAGCTTTCTTATATTGAGAAAATAATCGAAATTGTTACATTTTCCCAAAACATGTTAAGTTCTTCTGTTTGAAACAGAATCTGTAGAACACAGAATTTGAGATAGTAAATCATCGAGAAGTAGTTGAATGTTTCATGTCTATAATACATGACAAATTACTGGTGGGAAACAGCATCTGTCAGGGGCAGTGGCTGCTGACATCGATCACATCCTGAGTGCTCAGCTATGCAATGACTTACAAGGGTAAAAGAAGCCCCACGGAGCTGGAAGCTGGGGGAAAGTGAGATCTCAAAGCAGATGCTAAAAATCTTAGTAGCTTCGAAATTGCTCAAGGAGAAAAGGAGACATTGGGTTGACTTTAATTAGAAGCCATTATTTGTTTTTAGAATGTCGTGAGGTATATATTATCAGGGTACTAAGTAGAGATATTTGGAAGGGTTCTAGCTTCCAAATTTCAAGCTTTTGAAACTAGGATTCATCTCCATAGCTTAAAGACAATTAATCAAGATTATATCCAAAATAGTTTAAAACCTAAATCTCAGTGTTGTTTGGGAACTGGAAACATTGCTCAGCATTTATTTACATTTACTGTTTATAAAGAGGACACAATTTCCTTCCTATAACGCATTTCTGATGACTCACAACCTCTAATACCTAGAGCTATGTGACACTTGCACACACAAACACACACAGACATGCAGAGAGAAATATATATAATAAAACCAAAGACTTGAATATTGATTTAGTGCACTTCTTTTGTTATATACCACCTCCATTTTCGATAATACATACAATGTTAATGCTACTTATGAAATTTCTAATGAGGTACAAGGCTTCATAACTTTTAAAAACAAAACATTAAAAGGGTTTTAGAAATTAAGTTGTACTTTCTTAGGTATCTAGTTTGATTTCAAATGCACTTTATATATAAAAAGTTTCACTCGACAAAAATAAAATATATTGCTACTATTTTGTAGTTACAGCTTTATATTTGAATATTTGCAGAGACAAAGAGACGAAGTAAGTCAACACAGTTTTATTGATGCTAGACTGTCTTTACAATGGAAACACTTTTTAGTCAAATGTCAATCATATACTAACTCTAAAGCCTTTATTATTTTTCACTAGCTTATTACTTTCTTCTTATTTTAAATGGATTGGAAAATTGAAGGACTATTTTACATTTTCTGCTTCTAAGACAAAAATATAAAACTAATCTAAAATGTGGCAGCCACCATATATCAACTTCGTCAATCACTATTGACATAATATTCATTTCTATCTATATGCTAATATCGATTTATGTCTGGAAATGAATTTTCAAGTATAAATCAATCAGGAACATAAAACATTAAAACAATTCCTGTGAGCAACATGGTATCAGTACTTCTAGATACTTTTACAAAAAAACAAAAGCTATTAATCTTTCCTAATTCTTCTATACGCATATTGATGCCTTCAACAAATTATTTTTCTTTAAATAAATTATTAAACATTGCATAAAAAGTATAAAATTCCTAGTCATTATTATTCATTTTTAATTCTTCTCTCATACATTACATCCTGATCAGAGCCCCATCACCACCTCCCCTTTCTCCCAAATTCATTCCCCCTCCATTTTCCATCAGAAGTATTGGTTAATTTAATGAGAACGAAGAAATGTCATCCATGCATTTTATATGTAATTTTCATCATAATATGCTATTTTCTATCAATTATTTTAAGCTAATTCATCTGCCGTGATAAAATTCTTTGATTTTTTTTATTGAGATTTAAAGCTGACGTTTTATTAAAATTGCTTCATTTCTGTTTCGGTCTATCTCTACTGCTGCAATAACGGCATACAGTGTATAGCTTATACAAGCATTTATTTCTCACAGCTTAAAGACACAAAAGTCTAAGATGCTGACTGAGAACTGCATTGCTGTACTTAAGATACCACTCAAAAAGAATGAAAATATGCCTGATACCAGAAACTCAGACAATTACTCAGGCCAAGGGAAGTCATGAATTTTTGAGGACAGCCACTAACTGCCCCTTTGCTAAACACATGTGATCTCTAAATAGTTGTGATCTTACCAACAGATAAGAATAGTCCTCATCCCTCATCGAAGAAACATTACTTTGCAACAGGTGGAGACTATTTTAGAAATCAACAATCAATCAAAATGTAAAATGGTTGAGCCCTGTGCTGACACACCTTTTGCACAACTTCTACACCTACACCTCAGAGACCATTGTAGATGAGTGAGCAGAAAGTTTGTAAGAACCCAGGGCCAGAGGATCAGAGAATTGGCTCCAAGGTTGTGTCTCATAATGATGACATAAGCTATACCCATACAAGCTCAAGAACATAATTGCCTAAATATGACTTCCTATTCTGGAAAGAGGACAGCTCAGGAGAACGAAAGTTTATACAAACATGGAAAAGGGGGATAGCAGAAAGAGACTTTTTGTCAGTAAAGAGAATATCAGTTGATTATCTAATATGTTTTGTGAGCCTAAAACACACCATTATAAAAAGTTATCTGATATCTATTTGTGTATTTACAGATACAGTGTGTGTGTGTGTCACAACAATTAATGTAAAGAAGAGGTCAAGAATTTGAAAAAGAGCAAAATATCATATATGGAAGAAGTTTCAGGGGGAAAACAAAGGTATATAAAATGTAATAATATCATAATCTCAAAAATAAAAAATATCACAGAATATATGTGGATATATGGCAAATACTATATTCTATAATGGACTAAAATGTTTATAAACACAAAAGATTATAAAAAATTATTTTTCACATTGATGCCAGAATAAATTATACATCATATTTATAATTTAGAAATAAAAAACGAGAGTGAGGTTTTCCCCATGAAGACTTCTTGCAACAAATTGACAAATCATACAAGAATAAATCCTTAATTTTCTGATTCTATATGAAAATACAATAAGAATTTTGTTACTCAGAAGAGTATACACTTGTAAATATGTATGTATTTATGTAAATTAACAAAACAGAATTTATTAATATAACATAGAATATATATGTAGGTTATTATCTATTGGCGTATATGTGAACACATACTACACATTGTATATATGTAAAACTTTATATTTGCATATATATACCTAACACAATACTAAGCATATAAATTTTTATTAAGTAAATCACCAATCCTTTGAATATACCTATAGTAGTCATACATGTTTTTCACATCTTACTGGATATTGTTTATAATTTTCAAGTAGCACCTTCATTTTTTCTTAAAATTTTGAGAGCATGCAGCTATACTCTGGTGGCTTTAAAAATGGCTGTGAGGTTGAGAGGTTTGATTATATATAATAAGAGAATTCTCACTCTGAGTAAATATTAAGAAATTGATAGTGACAGATTTCTAGGAGACAGTACTCTTCATGTGATAATGGCAGAAACAGCATGATTGGTACTATCTGCTCCAGTAAAATTTCTGCCTAATACATGTTGCTTTCAGAAGTATTCAAAGAAAGTAATTAATGGAGCTTATTCCCCTCCACCAGAATTACAAAGTGATTGAAGTCTGCAGGTCCTCAAACTGTAGTCAAGGTGAGAGTCCTGCAACCTTTGCAGATCATATGCAGAACTAAAATCTGAAGGCAGTCAAGCATCCACTTGACTATATGGGATATCCACTATATGGGATCCCAGGTCCAAGGAGAGATCCCCAGATTGTTCTCTGGACAGAGGAGAGGGTGCCTGAACCGGCCTTGGCCCATAACCATACTGATGAATATTTTGCTTATCACCATAGATCCTTCATCTGGCGAAGGACGGTGATACAGACGGAGACCCACATTGGAGCACCGGACTGAGCCCCCCAAGGTCCAAATGAGGAGCAGAAGGAGGAAGAACATGAAAAAGGAAATCAGGACTGCGAGGGATGCTATCACCCACTGATACAAGGGGACGGATCTAATGAGAGTTCACCAAGGCCAGTTGGACTGGGACTGAAAGAGGACGTGATCTAACCAGATTCTCGGAATTTGGCCGGATTCTCTGAATGTGGCTGGCCCAAAATCTTTCTGAAAAGCCATTGACTATGACACTGGGACTTGTTTCCTCTGCATATAGTGGATTTTGGGGATCCAGTCTGTTTGGATACTCACCTTCCTGGACCTGGAGGGAGGGGGGAGGAACTTGAACTTCCCACAGGGCAGGAAACCCTGACTGCCCTAAGGGACGAAGAGGGAGGAGGAGAGGGAGTTGGGGGAGTGGGAGGGTGTTGGGAAGAGGGGCGGAAATGGAAACTTTTATAATTTAATAAAATTACTTTCAAAAAATAAAAAAATAAAAAAATAAAAGCAGACGTGGTAGATACTGGAACAGAAAATGGCAAGGCAGGGAAGGAGAGTAGAGAAATTTCATGAATAGGAAAACTGTAAGAGCGCGGATGTAAGAAAAGGCAACTATGAACCCTATGTACTATTTGAAAAATAATTTTAAAATAAGTTTAATTTAAACAGTGCAAATTTTGAAGAAATTCACAGAGAAATAATAAAATTAAATTTCATTTTAAAAATAAATGATTGAAAAGTATACATTCTGATACAGTTTTTTATTTTATTTTATTGTTTTGGTGTTTTTGAGACATGGTTTCTCTGTGTAACTTTGGAGCCTATCCTAGAACTAGCTCTGTAGACCAGGCTGGTGTCGAACTAACAGAGATCTCCCTGCCTCTGCCTCCTCAGTGCTGGCATTAAATGGATGTGCCACCAACCCCAGCTATAATTACTGTTCTCACAAAGAAGGATGAGCATTTCTTATATCAATGGCATGCAAACAATATGGTTAAAATGAAAGGGTAATAAAGTGAATAAAATTATGAATATGAGTGATATTATCTTTACAAATAAAGCTCTGTTTTTAAAAATACATTGATTACCAAGAAAGCAATAGTAATGTTAAACAATGATGTTAAACATTATCCTGACAACCAACAGTTAAAATATTCATAAAGTTTCATCTGACTGAAGAAAAATACTTAAAGCAATCTAAAAGAAAAGTAAACACTCCTGTTATTGCCTTCTAGCCCTTAAGTGTTTATTAGTCAAATATTAATTTTTGTAAAATGAAGAAACAGAAAATCCTGTTGATAGTATGTTACTCTTGATGCAATATTACCTTAGTGTACTATACTGTCTGGATGTTATGGTTATATGAGTTCCACTCAGAATCATAAACCACAACTATTTTGTGGAATCATTTGCAAGTATTAAGAATCTGTATACTGTGTGGACAGACAGTAGTACATCTGGGCAGTTTTAATGGTTCTACTAGTGTTCAAGTCAAAAACTATCCTCCATGAGGGCACTGATGGAATTCATATCACAACCCAAATCGCTTACTATTTAACCATAATAGCAATGTCTTTGTTTGAGATACCGCATTCCATTTGTCTTAAGCAGAATCAAATATTTGGAGCGTTGTACATTTGTTTACTGAGGTACTTCTTTGGATATTTTATATTCATTAGGACGTGTGTGGAAATAAGTCTTTTGGAAAATTATTTCTCTTGGAAGAATGCAGTCATTACCAGGTTTTGAACAGTCCTTTAAAAGTGCTGTCAGAACAAATACATCAGGTCACCCAGCAGGTGGTTTATCTCTGGGATAGTGCAAGCATTGAAACAGAGAGAGCTGCAGACTTGTAATTAAGTATTGATTGGTTTATCTAACGCAGTCTGCACATTTCTAAACAAATGCAGCATTGTTTCTGATATCTTTTCTTTTAAACCTTGAAATTGGTCAGCACATTCATTTCAAAGATTACAAAATATGAAGTGTGGGGCTTTTTCATAGCTTATTTTGTGATCATACTTGAACCTGATCAATGCATTTCACAAAATGATTCTATTCTTAGAAAATACCCCAAAGATAAACAGAAAAAATAACATTTTCACTTCGAATAAATACTTCTAGTTTATATAATCGGAAACATGCATTTTAGGCATTAGAAAAGCAATCTAATTCTTTTAGAATCTCACAGCCTCACAAAATGTTAGGGCAACAAAAGAAGATAATCCTATGATTTCCTTAAAAGGAGGAGTATGGGAACACATGAAGAATAAAAGATACGAAAGATTAAAATACTGTATATAATGATTCAATTAAAAAGACTTATCTTATGGTCCATAATTTTTGTTATATCTGAAACTTGTAATGCTATCATTAATACCTGAAAGATGATAAATCAACTATAGAAATAGTTAAAACAATGATTAGAGTCATACTATGTCTTCCTAAAAACTATAATGTTGTATATTTGATCAATACTATATATATATGCAAAGTGCACAGTGTCATAATCTTTTGATTTTCACAAGATCCATCTCTAAAGATATCATTTAACTTCTTAAATTTATATGAGGAATTTTTTTTAAAAGTTAATTTACATTAATGTGTTTTAAGGTCATATGTTCAACTATTACAGTTAAGAAATTCTGTTACTAAAACCTAATTTTGAAAACTAGCCATTAGATTATTTTAGAGCACAATCCATATTCAATTTCTATGATAGAAATATCTTTTCTTCAATATATTTTCTACAATGCTGCTAAATGAAAGAGATAAAGGAAATTTACTGCATTTTGCAAATAGTTGCGTATTTCATTATTAAACAAAACTAACCATATTGCATGGCAAAAAAAAATACTTCAGTTTCACGGAACTGGGACTGAATGAGCATGTGATCAAACCGGACTCTCTGAATGTGGCTGACAATGAGGGCTGACTGAGAAGCCAAGGATAAAGGCACTGGATTTTGATTCTACTGCATGAACTGACTTTGTCGGAGCCTAGTCTCTTTGGATGCTCACCTTCCTAGATCTGGATGGAAGATGGAGGACCTTGGACTTCCCACAGGGCAGGGCACTCTGACTGCTCTTAGGACTGGAAAGGGAGGGGGAGGGGGAGAGGGGAGAGGGAGAAGGAAAAAGCAAGAGTGGAGGAGGTGGTAATTTTTAATAAATAAAAAATAAATAAATAAAAATACTTAAGTTTCCCAAGAAGACATGAGATTATTAAATATACATGAGTTGGATCACTAGGACAATTTGACTGTTTATGAAAGATGTTGAGATGTGTGTATGTGTGTGTTTGTGTGTGTATTTGTGTGTAAATTATCTACGTTTCCTCTGTACTAGTTTTCTGCACTGTAATGATATTGTCACTCCAGTATAACATTTGCATTTTATCTTATAGCAATATGCAGAGATATACTTTATATAAACCTGGAATCTAATATGGTAGAAGCTTAGAAAATAACTTCTGTTCAGTGATTTTATCCAATGTGTTATAGCATTTTATTGTTTACCTGAATTTCGCGAACTCAGGCAAAGTAGGATATAAATATTTAAAGGGTTGTCAAGAATGGCATACATTTTAATATAAGGGAAGTAAAGTGGAAAGTACATTTAAAATATTCTACCTGCAACAACCTTATTTGGGGTTATATAAAACCATGTAATGGAAAAGGACTGTTTCCACTCATCTCTTCCTTTTACCATGACTGAAAGAATGAACAGATCACTGCATCTACATACTGTCACAATGAGTAGTAACTTTCCAGTTTTTATGCATAAGACAGATTATTCTTTCTCTCTGTATACAGAAACTATTATTGAAAGGTGAAGGCTATTTCATCATTTCCAGCAAAATGTATACAAAGGTCAGCTCCTAGAAAATGGTAAATGATAGACATATATTTTATGGGTCCATTTAAATTAAAAGTAAACAGAAGACACTGTTTTATAAAGCATATTGCAAGAGTTTAATATCATATGGCAAAGGAAAAATGTTGACATATAAAGCCCATAAATACTGACATGTAATAAAGCAATGGTAACTCAATTTTTTAAAGGAACTCTTTATCAACAAATTCATGCGTATTTGTTTGTTTTCATATCCTCAGGGATATCAGGAAATAAGGATGAGAAACCAATTTTGTGGAGCAAATATTTAAGGACAATTTAGACTAGTGTGAAATTCCGACTAAAGTGTTGTTATGTCACATCTAGAAAACAGGTTGCATCAAAGACATAACATTTGAATCAATAATGTTTGATAGAATGTATTTTGAATTCATGAGTTCCCATATTGTAGAGTATTAATTGTAAATATAACATAGATTTACATACTAAGTTATTACTATTATTTTGTTCTAAAACATCAGTGAAAATGTAATTGAAAATAGTTTTTATGTATCATGTACAGTCATTTTCACTAGTAATATACTAATAAACAAAAATGAACAAGTGAAAGTTTTGTACAAAAAAATACAACGATGTTGGAACAAATGATACTGTTCAGAGGTTAAGAGTATACCCTACTTTAGCAAGGACTAGACGTTGATGTGCAGTGCTTGCACTGGATAACTCACATGCACCTAAAACTCTAGCTCTAGAGTAATTGAAATAGTATCTTTGCACTAAACCTAGTGCAAACTGGAAAGTCTTGTGTATCCTGCTTTACTAAGTGTCCCATGTTTGCATCTATTCTGGTAGTCTGTGTTTTGTAATGGAATGAGACAAATGAGTAGTGTTTTCGATATTTTTTTTTTGTTTTGGTTGATGTTGTTCTTGGTGGTGGAGATGATGGTGGTAGTGTGTGTTTGTGTGTATGCACATGTGTGTTTTTGAGTGTGTATGTTTCTCCACTTTTGGTTTGTTCATATGCTGTTTGTAGGGTTTTCTTCATATTCAGATGTTTCTCTTCTATATGCCAGTTCCCAAATGGCAAGTCAGAAGCTTAATATTGTATATAAATGCTCATTTAATAGCTCAGGCTTGTTACTAACTCTTACATGTAACTCGTGGCTTATTACCTCATTTTTTATATGTTTCTGCTTCCTTGGTGGCTGGCATGTGCCTCTTCTGACTCTGCCCTTCTTCCTCCCAGAGTCTCTGTGTCTGGTTGTCCTGCCTATACTTCCTGCCTGACTGAAGTATCCTGTGAGGCTTGATCATCTCAGCCAGCACTGTTGAATCTGTTCTGAATGAACAACTCAGACAATTGGGACATCTGTTCCTACCAGAGATTTCTCAGGTGGTCTCCCTTGATCAAACTGATTTTTCTTAACTCAGAATGAATCCACAACCTCTCATTTTCTGTGGGAACAAAAGCAAACCCTCTTCTCCAAAGTAGCACACCCTTTAACTTCAATTTTGAAGTCAAAGTATTTTCAAAATACCTACCTTGGATTAATTCAGTAGCATTTATAAGCACATATCTTTTAGCAGCTGTTTCTCCTTCCCTAGCATTCAAACAATTCAAGAGAACATAATAACATACAGTATCCAGACTCTCTGTGTGTTTTCCATCTTTACATGACTTTATTTTAACCTCTATTTCTTTTATTTTTAATTTATATTTTGGCTTTTTGACGCAGGTTCTCTGTGTACCTTTGGCTGTCCTGGAACTTTCTCGGTAGACAAGTCTGTCCTCGAACTCACAGAGATCTGTCTGTCTCTGTCTCCTGAGTGCTAGATTAAAGGTCTTACTGTCAGTGTCCCCACAGTCTGGCCCATCCATACAACTGTTATTCACATTTAGAAAGCTTAGTTTGGCCCTATTTTGGTTCCCCTTTTGTCAACCTGAAATGGATGAGCTCCCACTAGCTCAGGTAAGCTGTTTCCGTGGTTATCACCATCATGATCTTGATCCCTTTGCTCATATGATTGCACCTCCCTCTCTCCCACTGGAATTTAGGAGCTCAGTCTAGTCAATACCAATTAATTAAACCTTAAAGACACATATAAAACTTGAAAACAAAGTTAAAAGATGGAAATAACGTCCATGTCCAAGCTTTGTCAGAATTAATATTGTGATTATGGCTATGTTCCTGAAAGAAATCGTTCACTAAATTCCATTGTGACTCATGCCAGATCTTTAAAAGGAATTTCTAAATCTCCTATAAAATTAGAAAAGACACCAGATAACCACAGCAAAGAGAACAGCACATATCTTATTTTCTGTTCAATACAGAGCATTACATACAAAAGCAGTTTACTACTTGGTGAAAAAAAGAGACACATTGATCAATAACACAGACTACTGGAACAGATAATAAACCAACAGTTTATCAACCACAAAATTGTCAGAAATTACAAGGATTATGCTGAGGCAAATTTTCTTCAGAAAATGATACTGAACAGATTGTATATCTACCATAGAATTATAAAACTTGACTTATACCTAATCACCTTTCACACACAACACAAAATTCAAAATGGATCAAAGGCCATAGTATAGAAGATGGACCATTGAAACTACCAGAGGAGAATATAAGTAAAGCAGTAAACCTGGTGAGAGTGACAGTCATATTTTGAAAAGAAATTAGTAACACTGGCAACCAAGTCAAAAAATAAAATACACCTGTATGATAGAAAACTAAGAGATTCCTTTGTAATAGGATAAAACAATGGAACAGGAAACTGGAAAATTTATGTTAAATTAAATAATTGTATCTTATATCTGAGTTTCATATGAGTTAAAATTTCAATATATAAGCATTATATACAATTAAATTTTATTAACTATAACTACACTGTCAAAATTTATATCTATATGTGTGTTCATTAACTATTTTATGCTATGGTAATTATTTCCAATAATTTATTTCCAATTTATTTTCTAATAAAATAAATGTTAGTTAAAGAAAAATGAACAAGACTGCTGATCTTACTCAGTGGGCAAAGGCACTGGCCACAATCCCTCAATTCTGGTGCCTAATAACTTCTTCTATGTAAATAAATTATTTAGATACATGAACAAATTGCTCTTATATTACTGTTAATAAAAATTTGAAGTATGAATCATTAACATTATTTAGTAATTCTCAACAACTCTGTGTGTGTGTGTGTGTGTGTGTGTGTGTGTGTATGCGCGCTACGGCACATTTTCCAGGATGACCTCACAATCATTCTATACAGTAGGCTAGGCTAAGTTTGTGTCCCAGTATCTTGATTTCTGAGTTTCAGGGTATGCATTAGTATACCTGTATCAATTCTCTTAATCCATAAATATAATTTTGTTAAATTAAATATTAAATCCGTTTTGACTTTTATTCCTTAACATTTTTCTTACACTGATGGAAAAAGATGCATCCCATGCAAAAATTATGAAAAACTTGAAGAATCCTGCTGAAGAGAGGAAGGAAAAATTGTTTGAGCCAGGGATGTCAAGGACATCACAAGAAAATTTGCAGAAACAACTAACCTGAGCTCATAGTAGCTCCCAGACTCTGGACAGACAGTGAGGTCTACCTGGGACCAACCTAAGCACTCTACACATGTTAAACAGTTTTGGAGCTTGATCTATTTGTTGGACTTTTAGTACTGGGATCAGGAACTGTTTCTTATCTTGGATTGGCTTATAGGATCCTATTCTCCATATTGGGTTGACTCATCCAGTCTTAATACAAAGGGAGGAGCTTAGTTCTGAACTAGATATTCCATGCTTTGTTGACACCGATGGGAGGCATGCCCCTTTCTGAACAGAAACAGACGAGGAGTGAATAAGGGTGGGGGAAGGAAGGCATATTAGATAGGAAATGAGAGAAAAGAGAGGGGAAACTACAGTCCAAATATAAAATAAAAGAAAAAATTAATTTAAAGAAAAATAAAAGAAGTTACTAGGCTTCAAAAGGCCAACAGTTCACATAAATATTTTGAGAACATTACTAATTAAACTCCAATACGTTTTAAGACATTTTTCTTTTTATGTTATTTATTCATCAGAAACAGCAATAAATTCTATGAGATAAGCATTATATATAATATCAATTGCTATTTCCCTCTTATGTCTTATATGGGATCCAAACTTACATAGGAGGTTATATTCCACATGTTAGAACAATAACAATCCACGGACTCTAAGCCACTCTAATAAACACCATAAACAAATTTATTCTATTATTTTTGGTTCTGTAGAGAACCCTGTCCTGTCATGCTTTGGGGTAATTTATATAGATACACACTATGAAAATCAGTCTGGTGTCTCTATTGTTACTTCAACTGTATAACATATAAATCTGTTTTGTAGAGAGGAATGCATAATTAATATATCCTCCCATCAATGCAAGACGCTAGGTTATTTAAGATAGAGTCCACAAAACCAAAAGAAAAATATTTAGCAATTGATTTTCTTATGAGCTATGCCCTCAATTTATATAGTATAAGTACATATAGCTTGGTTTAATGACTTACAATGTATTCAAAACATCCCAAAACATGGTCAAGAAGATGAGCTTAAAGCAACATGAAAAAATCTGGGCCATGACACTAGAAATGTAGAAAAGATTTAAGAAAAAAATTAAAAATTTTAAGTCACTCTCTAAATGTACTTTTCCTTTATTCTTCTCTCACACTTTGCATCCCTACCTCAGTTTCCCCTACCTCCACTCCTCCCATTTTCTCCTCCTAAATTTCCTCTGCCCTAGGTCTATGCCACTATTTCCATTTCCTTAAAAATAAATAAAGAAGAATGAAAAGAAAAGATAAAAAGAGTACGCTCTACAGGAATACCCGCTAATCACGGCCTAACAAGTTATAATACTACTAGGCACAAACTCTCCTATCAAGACTGAACTGGTCAACCCAATAGGATGAAAGGGTCCCAAGCTAAAGCAATACAGTCAGAGACACCCCCTACTTCCATTGCTAAGAGTAGCATGAGTGTACTTAGGTCCATAACCATAAGGTTTATGCAGAGGACCTAGAATATATTCATATTTAGATGATTGATTATGAGATTCTGCTATGCTCATAGATTGGTGCCTAGTGGAAGTGTTATCAGAAGGCCATCATCCAGCAATTGATGAAAGCAGATGCTGAGACTCAAAGCCAAATTTTATGAAGACCCAAGGAAATGCCTCCAAAGATGAGAAGAAAGGACTGTAGAAGCCAGAGAGGTATAGAACACCAGGAGGGCATGACCCACAGAGCCATGGCTTATAAAAAGTTACCTAGACTGAAGCAATAATACAGACCCTGTATGGGTCTGAGCTAGGTCCTCTGCATAAACCTTTCCTAGACTGAAGCAATAACACAGACCCTGTATGGGTCTGAGCTAGGTCCTCTGCATAAACCTTATGGTTATGGACCTAAGTGTACTTGTGGTACTACCAGCAATGGAAGTGGTCTCCTGTGTTCATCCATTGAAGAATCTTACCACTTTTTCTTCTATCAGGTTCAATGTGGTCAGATTTATATTGAGGTCTTTAATCCATTTAGACTTGAGTTCATGCATGGGGATAAATATGGATCTATTTACATTCTTCTATATGTTGATATCCAATAATGTACACACATTTTGTTGAATATACTCTTTTTTCAATGTATAATTTTAGCTTATTCATCAAAAATCAGATATTATTAGGTGTGTGGATTAATATCCAGGTCTTCAATTTGATTCCATGGGTCAACCTCTCTCTGTTTTTATGCCAGTAACAAACCATTTTTGTTACTGTTCTCTGTAACAGTGCTTGATGTCAGGGATGATGATGCCTTCCTTCATTGTACAGGATTTCATTAGATACTGAAAAGGAACTCAACAAAATCCAACACCCCTTCATGACAAAGATCTCATTGAGATCAAAGATACAAGGAATATATCTAAATATAATAAAAGCAATATTACAACAAGCCAATATCAACATCAAATTAAAAGCAGAGAAATTCAAATTTAGTGATTACACTAAAATCAGGAATAAGAAAAGGCTGCCCACTATTACCATATCTCTTCAACATACTTCTTGAATTTTTTTGCTATAGCAATAGGACAACAAAAGGAGATCAAAGTGATTCAAGTTGAAAAGAAAGTCAAACTTTAGTTATTTGAAGATAAGATAGTGTGTGTGTGTGTGTATGTGTGTGTGTGTGTGTGTGTGTGTGTGTAACCTCGAAAACTTTACCAGAGAATGCTTATAGTTGATAAATATGTTCAGTGATATGGTAGGATACAAAATCAACTCAAAAAAATCAGTAGCTGTCCTATATATAAATGATAAAGAAGCTGAGAGGGAATTCAGAGAAACATCATCTTTCACAATAGCCACAAAACAAAACCATAAAATATCTGGGAGTAGAACTAACCAAAGAAGCAAAATACCTATTGGACAAGAATTTTAAGTCTTTGAAGAAAGAAATAAAAGAAGATACGAGAAAATGGAAAGATCTCCCATGTTCGTGGATAGGTAGAATCAACATAGTAAAAATGGATTTCTAACAAAGCAATCTATAGATTCAGTGCAATCCCCATCAAAATCCCAACACAAGTTTTCACAGACCTTGAAAGAACAATACTCAACTTAATATGGAAAAACAAAACACCCAAGATAGCTAAAACAATATTTATTTCTTTTTTATTAATAAAAATATTTTGACATCACTTCACTTTGGGAATGATACATTTATGCTGATCACTTTTATTGTTTGAATTTAAAAGATCAAATAAGGTCAAATAGTTTAATAAAATTCTGCAGAAATTCTACATATTAAAAATTTTTCATCCTTTAATAATAATATCTATTACGTGTAATTTAATGCTATTAGACAATATTACTTGAAAATCATTTTGGTCATGGATAAAATTGTATTATTTTTGCTATTTTATTATTTATAATATTCTAAATTCTGTGATTTTATTATGATATCATTTGAACTATTTCCCATCATTTCAATGAAATACCATTATATTCGTTATAAGATGTGTATAGAAGGCCTGCAATGATTATAAGATGTGTATAAAGGTACTTAGAAGTCTAAGGAGATTACTTAACACAGAAGAAAACAGATCAATATTGACATCTATGTACCTATAGATCAGAGCAAAAGTCACCATGCCAGGACAGACTGACACTGTGTGTCTCTTCACAGGACACAAAGGGAACAATGAGATTTACTTAGAACTCTTAGTTAAAATGGATTTTAACCCTAAGCAACGACTGGATAAAGCCAAGCTTAAGGATATACTGCCTGATAGCTAGACTATAGTCCTCAATATGTCAAAGTAAAAAAAAAAAAAAGGCACAGAAGACACCCCAGTGAAAGATGTCTGGTCAGAGTCTGAATCTTGGAAAAATGTTGATAAAACAGTTGATAAAAACTGGCCATGAGTTACAGAATAGCAGGACTGTGTTGTCTGACGTTCTGAGTTTGATAGATTTATTCCTCTTAGAAAATATACAAATACTAAAAATTTAGAAAATAAGAGGAAGTCTAAGAACCTGAGTTCATTCTCTAAGTTTTACATGAGTAAATAAGAGCATCAACTCCCAAGAGATTTTCTCTGACCTCTACATGAACCCATTGCACATGCAACACCCCCAATTATACATAAGCAAATAACAAAGATTAATAAATGTAAGTGTTGGAAAATTGTTGAATCAAGCTTATCAGGAATTACTGATGTAATTTTTGAATGAATTGATTAAACATTGCCTCTCTGAAGGAGACTGATGTTTTAAATACAAACAATAGCAAATTTGTTCTCCTTTTTCTTTTTTATGGTAAAAATACTTCATTAGTTTCTGGCCTCAAAGCAAATATGCCTTACATATTTAAGAAGTATACTACTTCTGAAAATAGGAAAATAATTTTAATACTTTGAGACCATTGTTACTGCTAATTAATTCTTTTGGGTTTTAATAAGTACTTTATTCAAATGTGCATATATGGGAAAGTTTCTATAAGTGCTCAGATGAGATAAGTTACTTCTACATGAAATATCAGGATTGGCGAAATAGTTCTCCTGTTTCTGTTTTAGTTTTGTTTTAAATTTTTCTGTAAGAGAAGTTTTTTTATTTAAGATGACATTTTCTAGAAATCTCAGAGGAGTATTAAGTTGCCATGGACTAAATTGAATCATCAGTGATCATCCTGTCTGTCAATGACCTATAAATGACATTTGTTTCTAATTAAGTAAATGTCTTCACCTGAAAGAAACTTTGAATGTTGTATAATTAGACGATACATCAAGGTTGGCATCAGGGGCTCATTAATTTAATGAAACTATCTTATAGCATCTGTAACATTCAATAGTGGGATTATTTTATTCTTAAATAATACCACTTGATATGAAATATTAATTCTTGTTGAAGAACACTGAAAGTTTAGCACATAATTTCAGAAGAATTTTTCAATTTAAATATTAGGCAATTTCTGATCTTGATAATTTGCGTGTTCTCTCTCTGTCATTTGATTGGTTTGGATAGGTGTCTGTCAATCTTGTTGATTTTTTTCCAGGAACAAACTTTTTGTTTCATTGATTCTTTGGATTGTTTTCTGTATTTCTATTTTGTTGATTTCAGCTCTCAGTTTGATTATTTCCAGTCTTCTACTCCTCCTGGGTGAATCTGCTTTTTTTTTCTAGAGCTTTCAGGTGTGCTGTTAAGTCTCTAATGTGTGCTTTCTCCATTTTCTTTATGTGGGTACTTAGTGCTATGAACTTTCCTCTTAGCATTGCTTTCATAGTGTCCCATAGGTTTGGATATGATATGTCTTTGTTTTCATTGAATTCAAGGAAGACTTTAATTTCCTTCTTTATTTCTTCCTTGACCCAGGGGTGGTTCAGTAGCTGACTATTCAATTTCCATGAGTTTGTCGGCTTTCTGGGGTTAGAATTGTTGTTGAATTTTAGCTTTATTCCATGGTGATTTGGTAGTACACAGGTGGTTACTACAATTTCTTTGTATCTATGGATGTTTGCTTTGCTACCAATTATGTTATCAATTTTTGAGAAGGTTCCTTGAGATGCTGAGAAGAAGGTATAGTCTTTTCTGTTTGGGTGGAATGTTCTATAGATGTCTGTTAGGTCCATTTATTTCATTCCATCTGATAGTTCTCTTATTTCTCTGTTAAGTTTCTGTCTGGTTGACCTGTCCATTGGTGAGAGAGGAGTGTTGAAATCTCCTGCTATTAGAGTGTGCGGTTTCATGTATGCTTTGAGATCTAGTAATGTTTCTTTTTACCTATGTGGGCACTTTTATATTAGGGGCATAAATATTCAGGATAGAGACTTCCTCCTGATGAATTGTTCATGTTATGAGAATAAAGTGTCCTTCTCCATCTCTTTTGATTAATTTTAGTTTGAAATCAATTTTGTTAGAAATTAGTATAGCCACACCAGCTTGCTTCTTTGGTCCATTTGAATGGAAAGCCTTTTCCCAATCCTTTACTCTGAGTAGATATCTGTTTTTCAGTTTGAGGTGTGTTACTTGTAAACAGCAGAATGTTGGATCCTTTTTCCGTATCCATTCTCTTAACCTGTGCCTTTTTATAGGTGAATTGAGTCCATTGATATTAAGTGATATTAATGACCAGTGGTTGCTAATTCTGTTATTTTTTTCTGGTGGCAATGTTTGTGTGTTTCCCTTCTTTAAGTTGTAATGGTGGATGATTGTCAGATGCCTGAGTTATTATGGGTGTTTTTGGCTTCCTTGGTTTGCAGTTTTCCTTCTAGTATTTTCTATAAGACTGGGTTCGTGGTTACATACTGTTTAAATCTGGTTTTGTCTTGCAATATCTTGTTTTCTCCATCGATGGTGAATGAGAGCTTTGCTTGATATAATAGTCTGGGCTTGCATTCATGGTCTCTTAGTGTCTGCAGCATATCTATCCAAGACCTTCTGGCTTTAATGGTTTCCATTGAGAAGTCAAGTGTAATTCTGATAGGTTTCCCTTTATATGTTACTTGATCTTTTTCCCTTGCAGCTCTTAATATTTGTTTTTTATTCTGTATGTTTTGTGTTTTGATTATTATATGATGAGGGGAGGCTTTTTTTTTGATCAAGTCTATTTGGTGTTCTGTATGCTTCTTGAACCTTCATAGAAATATCTTTCTTTTGGTTGGGAATGTTTTCTTCTCTAATTTTGTTGAATATATTTTCTGGGCCTTTGAGCTGTAACTCTTCTTCTACCCCTATTATTCTTAGGTTTGGACTTTTTATTGTGTCCCAGATTTCCTGCATGTTTTGTGATGAGAATTTATTGGATTTGCTGATTTATTTGATCAGTGCCTTTATTTTCTCTATGGTGTCTTCAGCATCTGAGATTCTTTCTTCTATCTCTTGTATTGTGTTGTTTATACTTGTCTCTGTCGTCTCTGTTTGTTTACCTAGATTTTCCATATCCAGCCAGCCCTCGGTTTGTGTTTTCTTCATTGCCTCCATTTCAGTTTTCAAGTCTTAAACTGTTTCCATTATCTGTTTGATTGTTTTTTCTTGGTTTCCTAGGGTATCTTTTACGCATTTATTCATTTCTTCAAACTTTTTGTTATTCTTCTCATCCATTTCTTTAAGGGAGTTTTATTACCTCCTGTTTAAGGGGAGCTGCCATTTGCGGTTGCTATCCAGAGTCAGAATCATTAAAACCCGTGAAGCAGAGGCACCCAAGACCTATATTGGAACATCTTCTGGAGAAATATAGGCGGGATGCAAATAGGCGCCGTGGTCATGATGAGAGGAGAAAAAAAAAGGAGAGAGATGAAATTGAAAAAAAGATAAAGAAACTAGGGGACCCTGGGTCCCCAGTTGAATTTACTGTATGGGAAGTATGGAGTGCTAACACGCAGACGGACTGACTCAGGTCAGTACAAACAAGATTCCAGTAAAGTAAGGCAACTGTCGCAGAACGGGGGACTCACCGATTGAAGCCTGATTGAAGCTGGGAAGTCGGTGGTGGGAGTGGAATGAGAACCCAGTTCGGATTCTGACCCTGGCATGAGTTTTGGGCAGGAGCGCCTTTCCAGTCACACATGGCACCAATTTTATGATTTTGTTAAAAATGCTGCAAGATCCCCCACAGAGCAACCACAAGCCCAGCGGGTCCGGGAAGAGCTGCTTGCTGCTGGGCCATGTGGCGGCAGGCAGCAGGCTCTGGGAGTTGCCTGTCTCAGACAGAGACAGCTGCAGGTCCCTGCAAGATCCCCAGAGTGGTTGCTGGTCCAAGACAGGGAGACATAGACAGACACAAAATGTAAAAGGAGGTTGAATATTTATTCAGGGGGTTGTGGAGGGGAAAAAGAAAAAAGGAGCAGAGAGAAGGAGAAGAGAAGAGGAGGAAAGGCACAGAGGAGAGAAAGTGGGAAGATGTATGCCCCCGAAGAAAACAATGAGAGATCTAAGATGGCAGGGGGAGGGACCGCTGGGAGTGGGTATGGCTTGCCTCTTAAGAGATAAAAACCATAACAGAAAGGAAGAAGAGAGGGGGAGGAGAAGAGGAGGGGTAAAAAGAAAAAAGTAAGTGAGAAAGAGATCAAGAAAAGGCTCAATAGTTAACAGTTGGTTTTAGCAATCTTGAGGTCAGGATGTAGCGGTATCTTAACTCAGTCACCTGCCAAATGACAGTAGGCAATGCCAACAACTATTGGAAATTGTGTAATTAAACAATAGTTAAGAAAAAACTTAGTAATTAATACAATTCCATAAATTATTTTGGTTGGCAACATGCATGTGGATTTATATGGCAGTGTTTGTGAGAAATATAGGAAAGAATTTATGCATATAAATATAATTTGCACATTGATAAAATGTATAGATTCTAAGATATGGCATCACGATTTTATCTTTTTGCTATTTTGTAGAAACACCATGAAAAACATTAATAAAATTCTAGTATTCTCTTTTTTAATTAAAAATTTCCACCTCCTCCCCTCCATCCATTTCCCTCCCACTCCTCCTTCCCCTCCTTTTCCAGTCCAAAGAGCTGTCAGGGTTCCCTACCCTGTGGGAAGTCCAAGTCCCCCCCCCCCCCATCCAAGTCTAGGAAGGTGAGCATCCAAACAGACTAGACTCTCACAAAATCAGTACATGCAGTAGAATCAGAACCCATTGCCATTGTCCTTGGCTTCTCAGACAGTCCTCATTGTCAGCCACATTCAGAGAGTCTGGTTTGATTACATGCTCCATCAATCCCAGTCCAGCTGGCCTTGGTGAGCTCCCATTATATCAGCTCCATCCGTCTCAGAGGGTGGATGCACCCCTCGCAGTCCTGACTTCCTTGCTCATGTTCTCCCTCCTTCTGTTCCTCCTTTGGACCTTGGGAACTCAGTCCAGTGCTCCAATGTGGATCTCTGTCTCTATCTCCATCCATCGCCAGATGAAGGTTCTATGGTGATATGCAAGATATTCATCAATGTTACTATGGGATAGGGCCATTACAGACGCCCTCTCAGCTGCCCAAGAAACAAGCTAGGGACATCTCCTTGGACACCTGGGAACCTCTCTAGAGTAAAATCTCTTGCCACCCTAAAATGGCTCCCTTAATTAAGATACATACTTTCCTGCTCCCATATCGACCCTTCTTCCATCCCAACCGTTTCATTCCCCCAAGCTCTCCCCATCCTCCTCTTCTCACTTCTCTCTCCCCATCTCCCCTTATCCCCACCCCACACTCACTCCTGTGACTCCAGTTTTTGCCTCGCAATCTTGTCTACTTCCAATATCCAGGAGGATAACTATGTTTTTCTTTGGGTTCACCTTCTTATTTAGCTTCGCTATGATCATGAACTATAGGCTCAATGTCCTTTGTTTATGTCTAGAATCCACTTATGAGTGAGTACATACCATATTCATCTTTTTGGGTCTGGGTTACCTCACTCAGTATAGTGTTTTCTATTTCCATCCATTTGCATACAAAATTCAAGATGTCATTGTTTTTTATCACTGAGTAAAACTTTAATGTGTATATGTTCCACACCTTCTTTAACCATTCTTCCATTGAGGAGCATCTAGGTTGCTTCCAGGTTCTTGCTATTACAAATAGTTCTGCTATGAACACAGTTAAACAAATGCTTTTGTAGTATGATAGGGCATCTCTTGGGTATATTCCCAAGAGTGGTATTAGGGATCTGGTGTAGGATGATCCCGAATTTCCTGAGAAACCACCACATTGATTTCAAAAGTGGTTGCACAAGTTTGCATTCCCACCAGCAATGGATGAGTGTTCCCCTTGTTCCACATCCCCTCCAGCATAGGCTATCATTGGTGTTTTTGATTTTAGCCATTCTGACAGATGTAAGATGGTATCTCAAAATTGTTTTGATTTGCATTTCCCTGATTGCTAAGGAGGTTGAGCATGACCTTACGTGTCTTTTGGCAATTTGAATTTCTTCTGTTGAGAATTCTCTATTCAATCAGTACCCCATTTTTAGTTGGGTTAATTGGAGTTTTAATGTCTAGTTTCTTGAGTTGTTTATATATTTTGAAGACCTTTGTCTGATGCGGGGTTGGTGAAGATCTTTTCCCAATCAGTAGGTTGCCATTTTGTCTTAATGACAGTGTCCTTTGCTTTACAGAAGCTTCTCAGTTTTAGAAGGTCCCATTTCTTCAATGTTGCCTTTATTGTCTGTGCTTCTGGGGTTCTGCCTAGGAAGTGGTCTCCTGTGTCCATGTGTTGTAGACTACTTCCCACATTCTCTTCTATCAGGTTCAGTGTGTTTAGATTAATACTGAGGTCTTTAATCCATTTGGACTTGAGTTTTGTGTATTGTGATAGATATGAAACTATTTTCATTCTTCTATATGTTGAAATCCAGTTATGCCAGCACCATTTGTTAAAGATGCTTTCTTTCTTCCATTGTATAATTTTAGCTCCTTTGTTGAAAATCAGGCGTTCATATGTTTGTGGGTTAATATCCGGGTCTTCGATTCGATTCCATTGGTCATTATCTCTGTGTTTATGCCAATACCAAACTGTTTTCAATACTGCAGCTCTGAAATAGAGTTTGAAGTCAGGGATGGTAATGCCTCTGGAAGTATTTTTATTGTATAGGATTATTTTGGCTATCCTGTGTTTTTTTTTGTTTCAACATATAAACTTGATTATTATTCTCTCAAGGTCTGTGAAGAATTTTGTTGGGATTTTGTTGGGGATTGCATTGAATCTGTAGATTGCTTTTGGTAGAATTGCCATTTTTATTATGTTGATCCTCCCAATCCAAGAGCATGGGATATCCTTCCATTTTCTGGTATCCTCTTCAATTTCTTTCTTCAATGACTTAATGTTCTTGTCAAATGGTTCTTTCACTTCCTTGGTTAGAGTTACCCCAAAATACTTTATGCTATCTGTGGCTATCATGAAAGGTGATATTTCTCTGATTTCCCTGTCTGCTTCTTTGTTCTTTGTGTATAAGAGGGCAACTGATTTTTTGGAGCTGATCTTGTATTCTGCCACATTACTAAAGGTGCTTATCAGCTGTAGGAGTTCTTTGGTAGAGTTCTTGGGGTCGCTTATGTACACTATCATATCATCTGCACATAACGAAAGTTTGACTTCTTCCTTTCCAATTCTAATTCCCTTGATCTCCTTATGCTGTATTATTGCTATTGCTAGAACTTCAAGCACTATATTGAAGAGGTATGGAGAGAGTGGACAGCCATGTCTTGTTCCCGATTTTAGTGGGATGGCTTTGAGTTTCTCTCCATTTAATGTAATGTCAGCTGTCGGCTTGCTGTATTTTGCTTTTATTATATTTAGGAATGAACCTTGTATCCCTAATTTCTCCAAGACCTTTATCATAAAGAGGTGTTAATTTTGTTAAATGCTTTTTCAGCATCTAATGAAATGATCATATGGTTTTTTTTTTCTTCTGTGTTACACTCGACCCTGCCCTGCCCCCATAGTGGCCCTTTCTGTCTCTCTTGTCCTTGGACTACCAGCTATCCCTGTTTCAGTGCTGAGGAGTTCCATTCAGAGGGGTGAATGTGTGCTATCCTGGGGTGGACTGTCCCGGAAGAGAGCACAGCACCCCCCCCAGCTCCTGCTGCAGGGTCTTCTTTGTTCCACTGGACCCTTCCCAGCCCTCACTATTGTTTTTGTCTCCAGTGTCCTAGGACTACCAGTAGATCCTGTGTCTGTGCTGAGAAGTTCCATCCAGACAGGAACAGTTTCTGCTCCTGCACTGAAGAGATCCAGCCAGAGTGTCAGTCACAGCAAAGACTGGACCAAGACACCAAGACTCTCCAGGCTCCATTTGAAGGAATAGATGGGCAGGCGCCAATGCAAGAATTCCTCCAACAACCTGAAAGGCAGTATGACATCACCAGAATCTAGGGATCATGAAACAAGAAGAATTGAACACCCTACTTCAGAAGAAATAGAAGAAATCGACATTAAATGGAACATTATGAAAATAATAGAGGAACTTAAACAGGAGGTGAAAAACTGCCATAAAGAAATAGAGATGACAAAAAAGGTAGACAAAATGAATAAATCTCTTAAAGATTCCTAAGAAAACCAAGAAAAAGAATAAAAAGCAATCAAACAGGTAAGGGAAACAGTTCAAGACTTGAAAAATGAAATGGAGGTAATGAAGAAAACACAAACCAAGGGAAGGGCGGATATGGAAAATCTGGGTAAATGAACAGGAACTACTGAGACAAGTATTACCAAAAGAATACAAGAGATAGAAGAAAGAATCTCAAACACTGAAGATACTACAGAGGAAATAAACTCACTGATTAAAAAGCAAAATGAATCCAACAAATTCTTAACAAAAAACATCCAGGAAATGGGACACTGTGAAAAGACCAAACCTAAGAATAATAGGAGTAGCAGGAGGAGAATTACAGCTCAAAGGCCCAGAAAATATATTCAACAAAAGTATAGAAGAAAACTTTCCCAACCTAAAGAAGGATATTCCTATGAAGGTCCAAGAAGCATACAGAACACCAAATAGACTGGATCAAAAAAAAAGCCTCCCCTCATCATATAATAATCAAAACACAAAACATACAGAATCAAGAACAAATATTAAGAGTTGCAAAGGAAAAAGGTCAAGTAACATATAAAGGGAAACCTATCAGACTTACACCCGACTTCTCATTGGAAACCATGAAAACCAGAAGATCTTGGATAGATGTGCTGCAGAAACTAAGAGACCATGGATGCAAGTCCAGACTACAATAAGCAGCAAAGCTTGCATTCACCATCAAAGGAGAAAACAAGATATTCCGGACAAAAACAAATTTAAATAATATGTTGCCAAAAACCCAGTCTTATAGAAAATACTAGAAGGAAAATTACAAACCAAGGAAGCCAACAACACCCATAATAACACAAGCTTCTGACAACCCTCCACCAGCACAGCTCAAAGAAAGGAAACACACAAACTCTACCACAAGAAAAATAACCAGAGTTAACAACCACTGGTCATTAATATCACTTAGTATCAATGAACTCAATTCACCTATAAAAAGGCACAGGTTAAGAGAATAGATATGAAATCAGGATCCAACATTCTGCTGTCTACAAGTAACACACCTCAAACTCAAAGACAGACACTACCTCAGAGTAAAGGGTTGGGAAAAGGTTTTCAAATTAAATGGACCAAAGAAACAAGCAGGTGTGGCTATACTAATTTCTAACAAAATTGATTTCAAACTAAAATCAATCAGAAGAGATGGAGATGGACACTTTATACTCATAACGGGAACAATTCATCAGGAGGAAATCTCTATCCTGAATATCTATGCCCCTAATATAAAAGTGCCCACTTAGGTAAAAGAAACATTACTAGATCTCAAAGCATACATTAAACCCCACACTCTAATAGTAGGAGATTTCAACACTCCTCTCTCACCAATGGACAGGTCAACCAGACAGAAACTTAACAGAGAAATAAGAGAACTAGGCAGCAGGGTCTTCGGTGTTCCATGGGACCCCTCCCTGCCCCCACTGCTGCCGCCCTTTTGTCTCCTGGGTCCTGGGAAGACCAGCTAGCCCTGTTGTAGTGCTGAGGAGTTCTACCCAGAGAGAACCTTCATATGGCAATGAATGGAGATAGAGACAGAGACACATTGGAACACTGGACTTAACTCCCTAGGACCAAATGAGAAGCAGAGGGAGGGAGATCGTGAGCAAGGAAAGCAAAATCAGAGGGGGCCTTCATCTGACGATGGATGGAGATAGAGACGGAGACCCACATTGGAGCACTGGAAGTCAGGACCGCGAAGGGTGCGTTCACCCACTGATACAAGGGGACTGATCAAATGAGAGCTCACCAAGGCCAGCTGGACTGGGACTGAACGAGCATGTGATCAAACCGGATTCTCTGAATGTGACTGACATGGGGGCTGACTGAGCCCCCGAGGTCCAAATGAAGACTGAGAAGCCATTGACATGACACTGGGTCTTGTTTCGTCTGCATGGACTGGCTTTTTGGGATCCTGGCCTGTTTGGATGCTCACCTTCCTTGACCCGGAGGGAGAGGGGAGGAACTTGGATTCCCCACAGGACAGGAAACCCTGACTGCTCTTGGGAATGGTGAGGGAGGAGGAGAGGGAGTGGGGGGAGAAGGAGGGTATTGGGAGGAGGGGAGGAAGTGGAAAAAAGTGTTTTCGGATACTTGAATAAACAACAACAACAACAACAAAAAAGAAACAAGAGAACTTTCAGATGTAATGAAATAAATGGACCTAACAGACAACTATAGAACATTCCACCCAAACAGAAAAGAATATACCTTCTTCTCAGCATCTCAAGGAACCTTCTCAAAAATTGATCACATAATTGGTAACAAAGCAAACATCCATAGATACAAAGAAATTGTGGTAACCACCTGTGTACTACCAAATCACCATGGAATAAAGCTAAAATTCAACAACAATTCTAACCCCAGAAAGCCGACAAACTCATGGAAATTGAATAGTCAACTACTGAACCACCCCTGGGTCAAGGAAGAAATAAAGAAGGAAATTAAAGTCTTCCTTGAATTCAATGAAAACAAAGACATATCATATCCAAACCTATGGGACACTATGAAAGCAATGCTAAGAGGAAAGTTCATAGCACTAAGTACCCACATAAAGAAAATGGAGAAAGCACACATTAGAGACTTAACAGCACACCTGAAAGCTCTAGAAAAAAAAAAAAAGCAGATTCACCCAGGAGGAGTAGAAGACTGGAAATAATCAAACTGAGAGCTGAAATCAACAAAATAGAAACAGAAAACAATCCAAAGAATCAATGAAACAAAAACCTGGTTCTTGGAAAAAATCAACAAGATTGACAAACCCCTAGCCAAACTAATCAAACCTGCACAATCTCATATTTACAATAAACAAATAGCTTAAAAGTATATTTTGAGTTAAAATATTTCAAAATATTTCAAAATATTTTAAAAATATCAGAATTATGTTGAACCAGAGGTACTCAAATTTCTCTTCTACTCAGGAGTACACTGAACTATTATACACATAAGTTATTATAAGTAGTAAAATCAAAGTTACCACATTAAAAAAAGTTAGACGTGTTTTGAGAAAAGTTCAATGAATAAAAATGGAATGTGTTGCTGTGCCTGTGATAATCAGAAAGTGCATAATTTTCGCCAATTAGTATCAAAGCAAACTACTTTTACATTTTAGTAACAAAGCAAATCTACTTTTGGTATATTAAAATTTATGAAAAAGAATCAATTAAAGCCAGTTAAATATAATATGACAGGATATTTTGAAAAACAGACTATGTTATATTTTAAAACTTAATCAAAACTTAGTGTATCTAAAATTAAATGTACTTGAATTATGATATAAATATGACCTGTAAGTTAATATTATCTAAAAGATTTATAAAAATAATAAAAAGAAGAACATTATTTATCACTCAAAATTGAAATTACTGGTTATAGAATTAGCATATCTAAGATTATTATGGTTCAAAGTAAACTTTATAAAATTAATAATGTTATAAACAAACATCTATCAAATTATAATAATATTTCTTCAAACAATTGATGAAAAAATTAATAGAAAGGCCAGAGCATTAAGATTATAAAAGCTCACAATTTCGAAAATGTTTCAGCATCAGTAAATTCTTAACTTCTTTGGCTCTTTTTTTTTTGTAGACTGAGAATAACATCTTCATGGGATGATTTTTCAAAAATTACATTTGGCAATATGTGGAAACTACTAATTTTTATTTCATTTGAAAATTTTGATTTTTGAGCAAATCATAAATTGTCTGTTATTTTCTCTCATTATTTGTTGAATAGATATTTGAATTCAATGAGAAGTAAAATTCTGAATGTTGTTTTATTCATCAAGGGTGAAAATCATTATTCATAAGTAAAAAATGTACAGATGTAAAAAGAATGTAGCAGAAAACTGAAAGTGTATATCGATTTTTGTGCACTTATGAAAGTGGTATAAGGTTAAAGTTCCTTGAGGACTTTAACATATTTAAATATGCTAATATTTGGCAAAGTACAAATCTAATTTGAAATGTTGAATAGGCTGGGAAGACTCAGTTTATAGTGTTGGCAATAGTACAAGAAGTGTAGATTCCTAACCTAATTCTCAAGGAACACTTCACTGGAGAATATTAAGACTTGAGTAGAAGAATTGTAAATTGTTATTATAAATTACAATATAATAAGTAAATGTATTTGTATTTCATAACAGAAGGAAATTTTACTATGTAGGACAAAGAACTCACCAAAGACAAGCCCTGGTTATCTATGAGAATTTGAGTTACAGATGCCTTCTGCCTAGGTGACATTTCAAAAGACAGCTATCAAGACTTGAGGAAGACATTTCTGAGTTTTAAAAATGGTAAGTGACTTTTAAGCAGGATTTGCAGGAATCTCTAGGTGTGAAATGAGAGAATCTACATGCTAAGTTCTCTAGGAAAAATACTTGAAGAGAATGAAAGGGAGGGGCTTCCGTGATCAGACCATCAGAATACTCTAAGACCTTGGTGATAAGAAAGTCCAAGATTGAAAGGAAGCAAGAAATCTTTTCTTAAGCTGAGGGGAATGAAAGACTGTCTAAAACATTTGGACTAAGTTTAAAGTATAAGAATTAATTTATTTTAATATTTTGATATATGAAAGATGTTAGTAATAAAATAATCTTAGTCAAAAATTCAAAATTTTATAATACTTCTATATATATCATGTTTTATTCTTTAGTTATTATTTGCTTTTCATGGATTTGTTATTTCCATTGAAGCCGACAGACATTTTAAACTGATTCACCACTGTCCATTTGCCTAACACTAAGAAACTTTATATTCACTTTATTTTACTTGCTTGATAAAGTGTTTCGCATCGAATGTAAGAAGTTTGTCATGTCAGTTGTTGGGAGACAATTTTGAAAAGCTGTGGGCTATACAGAAAATCTTATGTCCTGATTCCCTTAGTCTATAATTAAGAAACTATCATAGTTTTTATAATTATCATGAAGTATCTCAGGAAAGAAAATAACAGAAATGTGAGAAAGCTGAAATGCATCTATCTTTAATGGTGAAGTATTTTCAATGCAATGTTCTTTCTAGTGCACAGCAGCATTCTTCTTTGGATATGTAAGTACATGCGTACATATGTGCTTAGTTTGTGCATATGTGTAAATGTTTGCATTTGTGTGTGCATCTGTCTGTGATTTTAATTTTTCAAAATACCTACTATATTTTGATAAGAATGTTTCATAGCAGAATTCTTGTGAAAATAAATAAGACTTATAAAAATTGTTTTGTTTTTTACTCTTAAGTGGTTAATTCTTTAAGCTTACATGTTTTGTGGTTTATTCTAGACTGCCCATTTTTCACATGAATACTGTTCTTATAATGTGTCATAAGGATAATTTTACAAGTTCATGACAAGGAGGCACTATTGCCATAAAATCTTGGATTATAATTAAAAGGTAACTTAGAAATCTTTCCTGTTTAAGACTTTCGTACAGCTATGTAGCATTTGATTCAAGGAAAGATGGGGGCCTAATTATTCTGAGTCTCTCTTTTTAAGGAAATGGCTGTTTCTGATTTGAAATATATGACTTTATAAAAGGCTGCATAGACTTTATAAATGTGTTTGGAACTAAGTATAGATGAAGTTCTAAGTTCAAAATGTAAAGTACATTAGCATAAGCAAAATCTGTGTGAAAGTCACTTAAGTCAACCATAAAGAACACTATTAAGTAGGTTCAAAAATCAGTTTCTCTTCTGATGTTGAAACAGATGTTGTCCAAAGAAGTAAAGAAGTTAAAATTAGTATCTAAGATGTGAAAAATTTATTGCACAGTATGACAGTGAATCATAAACTATACTGTGTGTTTCTCAAACTAATATAGTACTTCCAACTCAATATAAAAATCAACACTAATTCTTTGTGTTCACCCTCTTATCTACATACTTAGACAATTCATTTATTTTGTTCAAACAGCTGATTCCTTGTCCACACGATTTTAAATGTTTCTTTTGCTCCATTTTCCATCCTCTACCTAGGCAGACAACATCATAGCTTTCTGAGTTAAACATATTTCTTTATTCTCATGGTAAGTTTTACTATCAAGGTCTGATTCTTACTCTATGTCAAATACATGATCATATATACAGTTATGTACATCAAAGTGGCATTTTATTGAATCTCAGACTTCAAATATTATAGTGGTCTGATTATGTAGAAGTATCATGATGGTGAAAGTGTTGACAGGAAGTATCAACTCAGAAGAAAGTCATACAATGAATGTGAGTGGACAATAATAAGGATAGTGTCTTAGATTGAACAAAAAGTAAAAAAAAAAATAAACCTGATTAGGACAAAATAAACAAGTGAACAAAAAAAAGTAGTCAAAGAAAAAGCACATGAAGATATCATATTGGCAATTACAGAAGTCCCATTCCATAAAGGCACAAAATTAGGAACCATTTTATATATAAACAATGCCATATGGTATATGTCATATACCATATATAAACAAGACATATGGTAAGTAAAAAAAAAAATGATCAGGAAAAACACGATGAAACAAAATTCTCCGAAAATACCATTAAGTTTACTTTGTGTTGACCATTTATTGTTGGGTATAGAGCTTGCTCTTAAGAGCAGCTTGTATCCTGGGAAATTCTGTTGCAGAGAACTAATTTTTCATTCGCAAGTTGTTATCCTTTATAAATGACTCATCGGTTATGGACTAGGGCTTTTCTCTACTTCCACTCTCAACACTGGCACCCCATCTGACACAGACAGCAGGTCCTGTGAATGTTGCTGCAATCTCTGTGAGTACATATGTGCATCAGCTCTGCTGTTTATAAGCCTTTATTTCCTTAGTCACCTCCCCACTCTGTGGCTCTTATGTGTTATCTTCAACAGCATTTGCTGAGTCATGAGGTGGGGGACTTTATGAAGACATACCACTTACAAGTGAGCCTCCCAAGGCTTTTCACTCTCTGTACCTTGTCCAGCTGTGAGTCTCTGAATTTATTCCCATCTTCTGCTGAAGGTAGCTTCTATAATGATGGCTGAGCAGAGCACCAATCTATGTGTGTAGCAGTATTTCTATAGGAATTGCTTTTTTTTTCTTTTTCTTTAGTAGAACAGAATTTACTCTTCTTTCTTGCTCCCCGGGTTATTTAGTCTCTGGTTATTGGCCACCAAGCAGTATCTAGGATGGATTACATTTTATGGAGTAGACTTTAAATCCAATTAGATGTTGGTAGTTTAATCTCATAAATTTGTGCCACTACCACATCTTGCGTGCTGGTCACCATTGTAGATTAGTATTTTTGGCAGCGCTGGTGTTTGCCTTTCTCCTTCAGTAGTGTGCAGAGTACCTCCAGGACCATGAAGATTCATCAGAGTGGTTCAGGTTTTAGGAAGGCACCAGTTTGCCTTTTCCATCTTCCAGTAGTTGTGGAAATTTTGTCTTCAGCAACAGGGCCTTGCTATTAGTTTGTGGACAATAACCAATAACTTTAGCGATACACTGTGTTGTTTGGGGGTTCTTTCATATTTTAATTAAAAAGAAAAGAAAATTTAAAAACCTCACATCACAAATTTCATGAAAGAACATTGTCCTGAGTCTCTTCTCTGGCTTCTCTTGGAGAGAAGAAGCAAATGTTTTCAGGTGAGTACACAGCAGCAAAGGATTTGCTTTTCCCTGATTTCCGTAGCAGCATATTTATTAAGGTAGATAAAAGTTTTTTTTTTCTTGATGAACAGAAACAAAATCCCCTATAAGGCAGAACGTACGTTTTGATTTTCTTTTTTCTAAGAGGCTGAGGAAGGCACAAGCGGACAAATACATTTCCAGGATGAGTGAAGCTTTGTATCCCCCACTGCCTCTTCCCCAGTTTTATAATTGGCACAAATAGTGAAGCTTGTCCTTGCCAGTCTTCAGTGACATCTCCTGGAGAGAGTAAACACTGTCGTCTGCAGTAATTGCTCCTGAGCTGTGACCGGGGCCTGCTGCTCTTCTCTGCGTGTCTGAAATCCCACTGCTGCTGCCTGTAAAGAACTCACAACGCTGAGCAGGTTTTTTTTCTTTGCATTGTGTCAACATGAATAAAAACCAAAAAAGAAAAAAAAAGGTACAACTCTCACTTTTAACATTGGCAATGAAGGTGAATGAATTTTATACCATTGGCAGGTAATATTGTCACAGATGTGTTTTTCTTTCTAAATATTTCTATTATTTTTAACATAGAGTATATATGCATCATTGGCCTTTTCTGTTTTCTCTCTCAAAACTCACCTCTCTTTGCTCTCTTCAAATGCATGGCTTCTTTTTTCATTAACAGATGTTATGTATATGTGCATATATTGTCATTTATGCACATTCACCTATGTACTTCCTTCCATTTCTAAATAGTTTAAAATCAAAGTGGAGGGAAGATAAAACTAAAGACAATATGCAGCAATCTTGCAAACACAAAAGGCATTACTCTAATTACTGTAATTCTAACATGTTTACACTTAGATCCATGTTTCAAACTTAGTTTCTGTTCTCTATGTTTTTAAGGGAGTTTTTGAAATAAAATAAGTAAGTTTTATTTATTAGGACTAAAACAAACTATAATAAAAAGTGTGGAAGGTGACTAAAAGGCTATATAAGAAGCTGTACTGTTTTCATCACAGTGTTATTAAATTTTAAATTATATTTACATTCATTAACCATATCAAATAGTATAAATCAGTGTTCTGATATATCTGAAAATTTCCTATTAGAATCATTTTATCATGTAAAGTCCAAGATTGCATAGTTTGATTAATAATCCTAATTAAATAGTAGATTTTTAAATTTACATTTAGAGTTGGGAGCTGGCATAATTTTCTATGTCAAACATAATAACTATGATAACTATGTCCTTCCCAATCTGTGTTAATTTAATGAACTGTTTGCATACTTAGCAGAATTCCGTGGGCCTCTTATTTTCTATTACCCATCAAAGGTCCAAGCAGAGTACAATGATTTGTACATAGGAACACATTATTTTTATTAAATTGAGTCAAATGCTTTGACGTTAGATCAGAGATTTGACTGTAAGAATATGTGTGCTTTGAAAGGATCAAAGTGTTTGCTACTCATTCCTCATTCGGAACTATAATTTTACAACCATTGACAAAAAATATTATTTCAATATTTCATTTTCTTGGTTGTTTCTTACTATTTTATACATTTTATAAGAGAGAGGTGGAGTCAAATGGGCTATAGCCATGAAGTTTAAAATTCCTACAATGAACAGGTAGGTCCAGCAACATATTCAACATGTCCAGATAGATAGATGGTTATTTTATATGTAAGTCAAGTTCTAGCACCTTCTTTTTGATGTGTTCCTCTAATATCAATTTTAAGATGTTTCCAATAGTATATCTATATTTCTCAATAGTGTTTCCCTCTCAGTATAAATGTAGGGAATACACAAGCATGAGTCTGTTATGCTCACATTATAAGAAGTACATATACATTACTATGTCCAGATATAACAAATACAAAGTGTTTATAGGCATAAAATAATTACTCTTTCATAGTCAAATTTTTGCTTCTCAATGATCTTTTTGTTTTTTCCAAACCCCGGCATTTGTCTTCCATCCAGTGACTGATGCACTACTAAGAGCATGCTAATCTTTCTGTCTCTGGAGTTGTTCATGTCCAGTCAGCCCTTATCATTACCTCCAAAGTGAAATTACTAAAAGATCATTCTGTTAATGTCACAATTCTATTTCAAATTGTTCTATGATTTATATTTCTGTACAGAACTAAAGTTGAATACAAAATATAGATCAAAAATTCCAAGAAATTTACTGGATTTCCAGATTTAGAGCTACTAATTTATTATGTAAGTCACAAATTTCTGTGAAATATAATGGGTGATATTACATACCTACATACAATATAATTATGAGTCACTCAAGTCCACCTTCTCTTGATAGTCTCCTCTGAATCGTCAATTAAATGGTACTAGCATTCATCATTCCATGAACTGAGTAGACAGATTATTACTATTCTAATATGTTATCATATATGTCTGGTCATGAAAATATTCACAAAAGAACAAGTACAGGTTTTAAACAGCTCCCTGTTTTCCCCTTGTTTTCCAGGTTCTATCAAAGGCAATGACACATGAAAAGTTAAAAATCATGTTAAACAACTTAGTTGAACTTAAGTTACACAGAGGTTAAGGTTTTAATACTATAAGAACTATGGTACTCAAGTTAGTAGCAAAATTATAATATAGACATGACATTAACCTCAAAAATTCAGTGTATTTTTCCATAATTATCTTTACATAGGAAAATTGTATTTTCTTCTAATACCCTATTTCCTATTCTCTAATTCACTCAGTTTATTTTCTTCTTTTTCTCCTTCCATTTGCTTTGTTATTTTTCTCTGATGCTGATATAATCATTCCTTTAAGGTCAGTCCTTAATTCCTACATTGCATAACACTTTTATTTCACTTGTTCCTTAAAATCCAGTAATTTCAATAAACATCTATACTTCCCAACCAAAGCAACAATAGTTTATGCCTCATGGTTCTAAATTTTATTTTGTTTTTAGTTTGTTTCATCAGCCCAAATATTCTTAGGTTCATAATAAGGCAGAAACTCCATCTCCAAGGAGATCCTAAAGTTTAGAATTAGCCTCCCGTGCCAATGTACCATGACAGTGTCAAGTGACAGTACATTCCCCAGATACACTGAGTGAGTTTTATCTGCAACATGTCTTTGCAGGTCAGGTCTTGTTGTTCATTTACTTATGTAATAATGAATCTTCATTTGGATGTCCTTCTTTCATTGGTTTCAAATGAAGCATTGCTATAAAGTGTGTGTGTGTGTGTGTTATTAGTGTCTGTGTTATTTGTCAGTTATTATTTTTAATTACTATTCACAGAGAAGTCTACATCTACTTTTTATATCCCCTTTTAACTACATTTGACTAATATATGAAAATTTTAATACCACAATTCTTGTTTCTATCATGTCTTGCTCTAAATTTTTCCACGGCACTCATGTAATTTTGGGATGTTTCTGAACAAGTTAGTCAGTCAATTTTGACTATCCCAGAGTCAAATCAAACAAGAATTCCCACTAACCACATTAGTAATCACATGTATATAGACTATGCTGTAACCAAACTAAATTTTCAGCTTTACATCCCTTTTCTAATAGAACAACAAATTTGTTTATACCTATTCTTCTGCAAGTCAGTGTCAGAGGATAGCAATTGAGAATTCATTCTCTCCTTTTCAGTGGAATTCAGGGATTAATTCAGGTCATGAATATGGTCTGGAGAATGTTCTTACCTGCTAAATCATCTTGTAAGCTATATCTTAATTTTTAAATCATAATAAATTTATCATGTATTTCATTTTTACTGTTTACCTTATTCACTAAAATATTTTCTGTCTTTATAATGTGAAAAAAACACAATGATGATAAATATTTAGTAAATACTTAATGATGCAATTTAAATAGATGAAATATCACATTTTACAATAACTCACTAGTGTTCCATGCAATTCAGGATAAAATTTATACAGACGCAGAGTTCAGTTCACTTATCCTATAGTATTTAAATTTAGGTATGAACTTTTAGTTTTTCTGGGAATTTTTTACTTATGAATGAGAGTAATACATTTCTTTTAAAGTATTTAAAGACAAAAGTAATTTTACCTTAATAATCATATAAATTTTAGTTTGTACACCTGTACATGGTATTTAATAAGAAAATTAATAATTTTACTCCTCATTATTTAATTTATTATCTTTTTCACATAATATTATAATCTTTTAAGAATCCAGCAAATCTCAAGCTAAAATTTTGTCCTCTACAACTTGTATTTTTATTATCTTTTGTTACATGTAGTTTGTGTAGCACATAACTTCTAATTTGAGGTTTTGGAAGCATTAATTGGCCAAATACTTCCTTTGCTAAGTTTGTTATATCTCCACTATTATGCATTAGTTCTAAATGATTTATTATTTACACAACAAATGTTACTGAAGGACAAAAATATTGCTTACCCTCACCCGGCTATGAACCCTACAGGTTACAATAATGAATTGTCTGACCTGATATATCCTGTAGTACAATAATTGCATCAGCATTATAGAATTAATCAATCATTGATTGGATTAACAGTATTTAAGACCAGTTTCATGAGATGGAAACCCTACCTGACACTGTCATAGAAACAAAGAGCTTTTGGGTAAATACTTTGCAATCTCTAGGATAAAACTTAATAAGAATAATTTTGTAAATAAACATAGAGATAAAATAATCCCTAATGATTTATTATACCCATAGATACTTTTATTTCTCTGTTTTTTTTTCATAGAGAAAAATCTTTCTTGCAGTAGATGGCAATTAACACAGAAAAGCAGAACTGACCATATAAAAAGAAAAAGAGACCTTGGACAACCTAAACATAAATGTGGTGTCTATGGCACATCCTTTACCACCAAGATCAAAGATCTTTGTGGAAGAAGGTATAGGATTGCATGTGCTAGTTTTAGTACATAAATTTAAGGGACCTGTGTGTTCCAAACACAACAGTCAGGTACATATATCAACTAAGAGAGTTTGTGAGAGTATGGACAAGACTTGCACAAGTTCATTCTAGATTTTTTTTAAATGTCATAGCAAGAAGAAGAGGAAGTATGTATAAGGACCTATTCGTAGACAAGGAATTATTGGTGTTTTCTTGCTGATGGGTAAGGGAAAGTCTGTTTTCATGAAAGAAATGACACTGGTGTATCCACCAGTCTCCAGGTAAATCTGCATGCTCAGAAATTAATGTCCAACACTGACTAGAATGGACGGGTTTTCTTTAATCTCATTTTTAAGAGTGGTAATAAAAAATGTTAAATTGTGTGGGTAGAGGAAGAGAGAGGATTATTGTGTAGTTACAGAACAATAATGAGTCTAATCAAAATAAATTCTATAAAATTCTCAAGCAATAAATAAAAATAATACTAAAAATAAAGTGCTCTAATCTTCAAAATATTTTTTTCAATTATACAAACTTGTATAAGAGTAAAATGATGTCAGCAGTTGCAAAATAATCAGACACTAGTTCAGAATTACATAAAATAAAAGGTTATTATTTTTTTTAGGGGTGACTCACAGATCACCTAATCTAGCAGCCAGAAGCAAGAACCAGAAGCAAGAGAGTAAGCACACACTTTACGGCTGCATTTCTTGTATCAGAGACCACTCCCAAGTGGGCTGGTATCTTAAAGTCTGAAGACTGAAGGAACTCCCACAGCAATAAAATTCAGAGTGGAAAATAGTAAAAAGGACAGTTTTTTTTTTTCAGATTGGTAGACAAATGTAAATAAGAGGACCGAAAGCTGTGTTGTAATTTCTTTGCCTTCAATGAGCTCTCATGATGCATGGCCCTTCACTATCGTGTATGGCATTAGGAAATCAAATGAAGAACTCTGTTTCTCTGTATAAGATTATCGAAATCATATATATACATATATTTGCATGTGTGTGTGTGTCTATGTATGTATGTATGCCCACATATATGTAAATGTATATATGCATTTAAATTAAATATATAACTTTATTTTTTTAATTAATTTATTTGTTTATAAACATTTCCACTTCCTCCCCTCCTCCCCATACCCTCCCATTCTCCCCACTCCCTCTCCTCCTCCCCCCCACTCCCTCCCCTCCTTCCTCTCCAGTCCTAAGAGCAGTCAGGGTTTCCTGCCCTGTGGGAAGTTCAAGTTCCTCCCCTCTCCCTCCAGGTCTAGGAAGGTGAGCATCCAAACAGACTAGGATCCCAGAAAGCCAGTACATGCAGACAAAATAAGACCCAGTGCCATTGACAATGGCTTCTCAGTCAGTCCCCATGTCAGTCACATTTAGAGACTCCGGTTTGATTACATGCTTGTTCAGTTAAATTGTTTTTAAGACATGAATTTGTTGTAAAGGAGTTGTTCAAATTATCATTATAAATATACATTTTCTCTATCAGGAATATGAAGACATGTACTTCAAAAACAGTGATTAAAAATGTTGACTACTTCATGATAATGGATGAATAAAGGGAAAAATCAAGAGTAAATTACAACTCTGATTCCTTGCTCTATGGTTCAGGAAAAGAAAGAAAAATCATTGTAATATCTTTTCTTTCTGGGCAGGTCAGAATTTCTCATGTTTTTTCCAAACTGGATATAATCTTTTTTGCCAAAAGTCTTAGAGATTTAAGCTCATCACTATACCTAGGACATATTGGAACAGCCCACTTCATAGCTGATAGAAAGCAAAATGGTGCAGGACATAATGTATGCTCTAAAGTCCTACCCCAGAAAATTACTTCAGCCAATTAGACTTGCTAACTCACAATTACACAAACAGGTTATCCAAAATTATGGATTTCTAAGTTATAGTTTCTATTAATCATCCCTAAAAATGTCCTCACATATATACCCAAAGTCTTACTTTATTAACTTTATAGAAATTTCTCAATCCAGTTAAGTTGAGAATGAAGTCTATCCTTAAACTCTTTTCTTCATTTTCTTATCTGGGAACATGTAGGATCTTACTACTAAAGTGCACTTTGGTCACTTGATTAAACCCATAACACTACCACAGCTCCAGTGTGAACATTTTCCATTGTATGTGGATCTTCACTGGGCACCAGAAAAGAAATAGTGCTGAACTGTGGGAGACAGAAATATTCAAATTTCACAGAGATGTTGCCTGCTTGTGAAAGTGTGGGGCAAGCTGCTTCTGATAACCAAACATTCTGGGGAGCTTAAGATTAACCATAATACTAAGTTCAATCATTAGCTTTGGAAAAATAGTAAAGGAAAACAAACAAAAACCAAAGACAGATCTTTAAAGAGTTAAATGGAAATGATAAAGAATCAAGTTAGGAACTTAATTTAAACGATGAACATTTGGAGAAAAAATATGTCCAAAGCAAAACAATCCTCAGTGCTAAAAACTTTAAGAAGCCATTAACTTATTTTTGAGATGTAAGCATTCTCTGTCTCTCTGTGCCTGTAGCTCTGCATTCAGGAGCTTATTACTGGAGGCAGGAGCAGGAGCCTCTTGTTCTTGATCCTCTTTGTCAGGAAATTTTCAACATTAAAGCCCTCTCATGTGGAAAAAATGGAAGATTTACTATTCTGTTTGATTCTTCGTGTGTGTACATTTTGTCATACTCTCAGTTTTTTTTTTTTAACTTAGAGAGTCACTATAAAAAGCATGTGAAGTCTCTTCTGTAAGCAAAATAAATGGAGCAATTCCTTTTCTACTTGATGGATTTTCCTCCTCACTTCAAAATTGTGATGAAGTAGTCTTTAGCTTGCTAATCCCCCTAGGACCTTTGTTCCATCTTTCCATTACTAGCCATCTATTAACTTCTACCCTCTTCTGCTCCTGAAGTGTTTCTAATTTTCTCAGGCCTTAATCCTCCACTACAGAAGCATTCCTGGGTTACACAAATCCACATTATTTTATTCATGCTGAATCCTTCCCTGTACAGTTTTAAATAGATGTACAGGGAAAATAGAAACAGTTTTTAGGAAATTTCTGGCCCAAAGCCCTTGCTCTGAAGCACTAAAGCCACCAGCACAGATAGCTGTGCTTTTCTGACCATACTGGAAATGTACTTGGCTTCACACAGAACTTCTTATAATCATTCTTCTGCTGGCATCTTGTGTTCATGTGCAGTTTCTCCTTCTGTCACAAACATACTAAGATGTTTTAAAAAATGTTGAGAGAAACAAAAAAGACATTTTTTATAGAATAACACTAATAAGGCACATGTAAAACTCCTCTCCAGTCCCTGAACTGGCCTTACCCTATAGGCACACTGATGAATGCCTTGCATATCACCATAGAACCTTCATCTGACGATGGATGGAGATAGAGACAGAGACCCACACTGGAGCACTGGACTGAGCTCCCAAGGTCCAAATGAGGAGCAGAAGGAGGGAGAACATGAGCAAGGAAGTCAGGACCGCGAGGGGTGCGCCCACCGACTGAGACGGTGGGACTGATCTAATGGGAGCTCACAAAGGCCAGCTGGACTGGGAGTGATGGAGCATGTGATCAAACCGGACACTCTGAATGTGGCTGTCAATGAGGGCTGACTGAGAAGCCAAGGACAATGGCACTGAGTTTTGATTCTACTGCATGGACTGGTTTTGTTGGAGCTTGGTCTGTTTGGATGCTCACCTTCCTAGACCTGGATGGAGTGGGGAGGACCTTGGACTTCCCACGGGGCAGGGAACCCTGACTTCTCTTAGGACTGGAGGGGGAAGGAGAGTAAGGGGAGTGGGAGGAAAATGGGAAGGTGGGGAGGAGGTGGAAATTTTTAATAAATAAATAAACCACAAAAAAATAAAATTCCTCTCTACAAAGGAGCATGATGGAAAGAAACCTGTTTGTACAACCTTATTCAATTTTCTAAGTCCTGCTCTAACAGGGACTACTTTATAGGAAAATTTCCTAGACAAAACAGCACAGAGTTTTGTTTATTAAGTTAAAGACCTTGATAAGGTCTAGTTGCTAGAAATTGGGTCCTATACCCTAAATGTGGTGATGAGAAGAATTAAATAGATGCTGCTGAAATGATTCTTTCTTCTACACAAGATATTCTGCTTTGTTCTTAGTGGTAGACTACTAGTGTGTCCATCAGATCAATGTCGTTCCACTTGTCTCTCGTTCTGAGCATTGTTCTAAACGTACTCATCACCTTTAAGTTTTCTAACGATTCGACTTTTCATATAATATATATGTGTGTGTATATAATGTATATATGTATATGTGTGTATGCATGTATCTGAGTGTGCATATGTATATATATATATATATATATATGTGTGTGTGTGTGTGTGTGTGTGTTATATAGTGTTTGTGTGTATGTGCATCCATGTGATGGACCTTGCATCAAGAAAAAAGAAGAAAATTTCTAATGGGTACTGGGTGAGATCTGGGGTTGTATTTCAGGTATTTGTAGACAGAGAGTGCATTTTCATTTCTCGGCCTCCAAAACCTGAATAATCACAGAGAAACTATATTAATCACAACATTGTTTGGACTATTAGCTCAGGCATCTTATTAAGACACTCTTACATCTTAAATTAATCCATTTCTATTAATCTATGTGTCTCCAAATGACTGTGGCTTCCTGTTAAGTTTCCAATGACATCTTTCTCCTTTGATAGCTATATGGCATTCCTTGACTTTGCCTACTTTTTCTCTATATCTCTGTTTGGATTTCCTGCCTGGCTTTACTCTGCTAAGCCATTTACCAAATCAGTTTTATTCATCAACCATTAAACAACACAGATACAGAAAAACATACCACATCAGGCATTGGTCTTAAGAATATTTTTTTTCTTCTGATCCATCTTAACAATCTCCTTTTTAAACCTTTAGTTCTCTATAAAATTAAAAAAAAATCATAATAATTTGCCTGGTGGTCATGGACTGCACTTCTTTGCGATTGACATGTGTAGGCCAGCAACAGAATGAAGCAACAGTGGACATGTACAGAAAATCTTGTGTCACTAGACCCTGTGACTTGATGAAGATGCACTATCAGTACTGAATATAAGTACTTTTTTTAAAAAAATCTTTTATAAACCAGGCTGGCCTTGAACTCACAGAGATCTGCCTGCCTCTGAATTCTGAGTGCTGGGTTTAAAGGCATGCACCACATCCTGGTCTACAAGAGCTAGTTCCAGGACAGGCTCTAAAGCTACAGAGAAACCCTGTTTTGAAGAACAAAAAAAAATCATTTATAGCTGAATTAAAAGATTTCTTATATAGACCTGTTGCTGTCATCAGGGTTAAAGAACGTAGGAATGGGACTCTCCTCCTGTACTGATTTTAGTTAATGGTCAACAATTAATCATCCTTTAGACATGAACCAGGCAAAGTCCATGCCATTCCGAAGTGTCTAAGGCATTGGGATCCCTCACATCACTAATTTTTTGATAAATGAGGGTAGGAATTCTTGTCTCACTGTGTTACCATAAACTCAAAAAGAAATGACATATTTCAAAGAAGTAAGATATATAGAGAAATTTAAAGAGGATACATTTTCAACTTTTTAAGCCTTTTATGGCAGACTCTCTTTTGAAGCTGCATCAAGCCAACATTAGACACAGAACAACACTGGTATCAATGAGAATTGATTTTAGTATATAAAATAAGAATTTTCTTGCCTTAAAATGTTTCACTTACTGAGCCTTTCTAGGTCTAACCTTGTTACATTCAAGTGCCATAATTCTGTAATTTTACAGGTATTAATAACTTTTAAAAAAGGGAAAAAAATCAAAGTTTTAAATCTATTCATTAACCATAGGCTACAGAACAATATAAACAAGGAGAAAGGGCTTTTGTTGTCAAAAGATTAAATTAATTTATAATGACATATTTGTCAAACAGCTTCCAGATGTAGTCTTGACTAACTCCCAGCAATGTGGTCAAGGATTTCATTTTTTTTTTTAAAAAAATAAAATAACCATATGATTTTCTTCAGGTTCACCTTCTTATTTAGCTTTTCTAGGATCATGAATTATAGGCTCAAAGACCTTTAACTATGGCTAGAATCCACTTATGAGTGAGTACATACCATATTCCTCTTTTTGGGTCTGGGTTACCTCACTCAGTAAAGCGTTTTCTATTTCCATCCATTTGCATGCAAAATTCAAGATGTCATTGTTTTTTACCGCTGAGTAAAACTCTAATGTGTAAATGTCCCACACCTTTTTTAACCATTCTTCTATTGAGGGGCACCTAGGTTGTTTCCAGGTTCTGGCTATTACAAATAGTGCTGCTAAGAACATAGTTGAACAAATGCTTTTGCAGTATGATAGGGCATCTCTTGGGTATATTCCCAAGAGTGGAATTGCTGGGTCTTGAGGGAGGTTGACTCCCAGTTTCCTGAGAAACCACCACACTGATTTCCACAGTGGCTGCACAAGTTTGCATTCCCACCAACAACGGATGAGTGTTCCCCTCACTCCACATCCTCTCCAGCATAGGCTATCATTGGTGTTTTTGAGTTTGGCTATTCTGACAGGTGTAAGATGATATCTCAAAGTGGTTTTGATTTGCATTTCCCTGATCGCTAAGGAGTTAGAGCATGACCTTAAGTGCCTTTTGGCCCTTCGAAGTTCATCTGTGGTGAACCTGAAGAAAATCATATGGTTATCCTCCTGGATATTGGAAGTAGACAAGATTGCCAGGCAAACTTGGGTGCATGGGGGTGGGGGGTGGAAGTAAGGGGAGCTGGTTAGAGAGAAGGGAGAGGGGGAAGATTGGGGATGGCTTGGGGGAATGGAATGGAGGGGAGGGAGGAAGGATGGATATGGGAGAGGGGGAAGTATATATCTCAACTAAGGGAACCATTTTAGGGTTTGCAAGAGACTTGATTCTGGAGGGGTTCCCAGGCCCAAGAAGAGGTCCACAGATTGTTCCCTGAGCAGCAGAGAAGAGGGTGCCTGAACTGGCCTTGACCCATAACCATACTGATGAATTATTTTGCATATCACCATAGAACCTTCATCTGGCGATAGATGGAGATAGAGACAGAGACACATATTGGAACACTGGACTTAACTCCCTAGGTCAAAATGAGAAGCAGAAGGAGGGAGAACGTGAGAAAGAAAGGCAGGACCAGAGGGAACCTTCATCTGACGATAGATGGAGATAGAGACGGAGACCCACATTGGAGCACTGAACTGAGCCCCCAAGGTCCAAATGAGGAGCAGAAGGAGGGAGACCATGAAAAGGGCAGTCAGGACTGCGAGGATTGCGTTCACACTCTGATACAAGGGGACTGATCGAATGAGAGCTCACCAAGGCCAGCTGGACTGGGACTGAATGAGCATGTGATCAAACAGGAGTCTCTGAATGTGGCTGACATGGGGGCTGACTGAGAAGCCATTGACAATGGCACTGGGTCTTGTTTTGTCTGCATGTACTGGCTTTTTGGGATCCTAGTCTGGTTGGATGTTCACCTTCCTAGACCTGGAGGGAGGGAGGAGGAAGTTGAACTTCCCACAGGGCAGGAAACCCTGACTGCTCTTAGAACTGGAGAGGGAGGAGGAGAGGGAGTGGTGGGAACGTGAGGGTATGGGAAGGAGGGGAGGAAGTGGAAATTTTTATAAACAAATAAATAAACAAATTTAAAATAAAATAAAATAAAATCCCTGTGTGTGCCAATAGCTACAAACAAATTTATTTAATCAAAATGAACCAGGTGAAAAAATATGGCTGGCTATATTAAAGTTCTAATTTTCTTGGATGCGACTTAAAGAGCAGGAAAATTTGGCACTAGAAAATGGAACTTAAAAAAAAATACTCGATTCTGACAGAGTCCCAACATTTTATAGAGTTTAAAAGCAATGATTTTATTCAGAAGCTCAGCTTGGGGGTGAACAACCTAGGACTTTGAAGACTAAATAGGAAGGCTCATCCTAGGTAGACTTCTTTTTTTTTCCTCTGGAATCCAAATGGGCTACTTGAAATATCTACAAGTCGTTCATCTAAACAGCAGTGCATCATTTCAAGAGCTAATTGCTCATTATTTTTGCAGCTAAACTTGAAAGAAATACATGAAAGATTTCTCAGAGGGTTGGTGTTTCAATTTTGAAACCTAGAGTGAAAGGACTTAGTCTCTGATCCATTGTGAGCAGACTAGCAAATAGAGCCTGTTGCAAACCCCTACTGTGCCCCATGTTCTAAAAGAATACAAGCCCCCTGTGTCACCAGTTGTATCAGCACACATGAATGAACTTTCAGAATGACCGTTTTATTATGTGAATCTAAAAATGAGACAAACCCATACACCTGGGGTGTGTGTCTTCAGAAACGAGGATGCATCAAGGCCGGCGGTTTGATTAAGCATTTTCCCTTATTTTAGAAGGAATGATGTCTGTGAGATCAAACTAAGACAGGCCCCTGCTTGTTCTCTATGAATCTGACATGCCTTCATACAGAGACTACACTAATAGGCTGCTGTGCTATTAATGAAATTCAATTTCAAACCATGTCCCATGGCCAAGCATGCTGGTAGGATACAAGAACAACAACCACATCCCTTTTAACAGCCCTTTCTGGTGGAATTAAAGGAAGATGATAGAAAACTCACACATATAACAAATAAAAGCATCGAATAATGGAATCAGGACCAAACAGCAAGGTTGCTCATTGTCAACATCCCATAATCTCTCTATCTGTTCCCATAATGCTTGACACACATGATGCAAAGTATAATAAAGAAAGAGAGCTTGACACATAGTGTACAGATTAATTGCATTTAATTTTTAGAAATACATGATGAGATACAGAAAATGATAATTTTATTGCTGTAAAATATCTCAGTGGAATTTCACTGTATATTGACCTAAATTTCTATGTGATCTTTGTATCTTATATGAATAATGGCAGAAATAGATGAAAGTTGCCATACATAACTTTAGCTCTGTTAATATAATCTATCAAAGATCACAGTATTTAAATTCCATGCCCAATGTGGGAAAGTTACTTTTAATAATACTTATTTTTTAATGTGGCACAGAATTTCATTTTCTTCCTGCTCCCCCATTCAATTTTGTTTGCCCTGAAGTGGTACAGTCAGATTACCTTAATTCAAAGAGATTTAGGGGAATTAGCCCAAGATGCTCTTTGCGTGAAGGACATAATGAGAGTGCAGAAATATTTTAAGACTCATAGTGCTGACAAGTAGCACACATGCATACATGCACACAACATGTACATACATACACACATATATATGTATACGTGTTTGATTTTTGTCTGTGAATAGGTGTTTATGCTTGCTATTCTGGGGGTTGAATCTAGCATCTTGGATATGCTAGGTAAACACATTACCATCAAAATATAACCTAGTCTATAACATTTTAATATGTATTAAATTATTTTTTAACTCCATGCTCCACCTTTTTTTCACATTAGTCTTTAGCAAGTGAAAAGCCCTTTGCAAACAGGTGACATGTAGTTAATGTCTAAAAGAAGCCATCATTAGTACACTTATAGAACCAAACTACTTGCTACTCTCATTTCTTAAGCCAAATTGATTGATAGGTTGATTGATAAAGTGCAGCATTGTTCATCCTAAGGCCTTTGTGAATCATTTAATGTTTCTCACCACTAATTGGCCTGTTTCTTTGCCCTAATTGCACTTTGTGAAGATGACTCTAGGGGAACATCTTTACAAGCTCATTAACAGCTTTGTTCAACCTCAGGGTGGTGACAGCAGTCATTCAAGGTCATACACCTAGTTAAAAAGGATGTCAAGTTTCAAACCCTTTTCTGACTGAACCTATTTCTTTTCAGGACTTTGAAGGCACATTTAACAAAACACTGTCCACAAATGTAATTTACTTCTGTGACTATCAGGACAATATAATTATAAAATTAAAAAAAAATGAATGAATAGATATTTTGAAACTGTATTTGGTAGCAAATAAGGCTAGGTTAGAGTAAACAGCTTAGAATGCACGTTTAGATGGTCTCATCTGTTTAAAGCAGTGGCTTCAGTGTTGTCCTATACAGGTGCATACAAATATCCTTTAACCATTTGTCACATTGTTTTCTCTTTTTTTGCTCTTGCTATAATATTTGGTCAGTAAACAGACTGTAATAACCAAAGGCCATACTATTTCTCACCCTTACCTTCACCATATATCAGATTCTCATAACATGTCTCCTGATCCTTACAGTTATATTTTGTTCACCCCTAAGTGTTTCTGTGTCCTTTCACTATTTAGTGTACATCAACACATTAAAATCTTTTAAAAAATAGACATTTTGTGTGAAAATGAGTATGCATTTATTTATACTACTTTTTTAATGAAATAAAATTTCAATATCAGTAACATCACACTTTATTTTTGTTACTATATGTGTTTTAGATAGTATATTCACAAATTGATGAACTCTAGCTTATTAGATGATTTTTGTTTCTGATACGGTTGAAAAGCTGAAGGTCAACAACAGACTTCATAACAAAAATGAGAAGTTTCAGCCACCATAGAACTAGGAATGATATCAGGGGATTTTATGGCTTTATTTATTTACAACCATTTACATCACATGGGTATGTGTATCAATAGATTTATTTATTGGAAAAGAATAAATACTGCCTTTTTTCCTCCTATAATCTGTTATATCAGTTTCCCTGTTATTTTCTTTTTTCCTTGAAAATTTCTTTCCATACAATAGTCTAATCAAATAATGTTCACAGAAGTTTCTGTTCTTCCTGGTACCACAGCCATTCAGTCTCAAAGAAACACAGAGAGGCCTACATTAATTATAAACTGGTTGGCCTATTAGCTTAGGCTTTCTTATTAATTAACTCTTACCTCTTATGTTAATCCAAAATTCTTGTCTATGTTAGCCACGTGGCTTGGTACCTTTGTCAGTGAGGCATTCTCATCCTTCTTCCTCTGCATCTGGGTGACAACTGCAGACTGAGCCTTTCCTCTTCCCAGAATGCTCCTGTTCTGGTCACCCCTCCTTTGTCTCCTGCCTGGTTGCCCCGCCTACACTTCCTGCCTGGCTACTGACCAATCAGCATTTTATTAAACCAATATAAGCAACAATTCTTTACAGGGTAGAAGACCATTGCCCCAGAATAACCTAATGGTAAGATTTGACTACAGGTTAAAGAGTATAGCAACAGGCACATGGGGGTTTCAATCAATTCTGTTATATGATACCTAAAGATATTCTACATACATGTGATAATCTGATTTGAAAACAAATGAATATAATAGATTTACTTTCTCATACTTTCCTTCTTCTCAAATATTTCTCAATAAATATTATTGAACTTCTGTTATTGCCACGATAATATACTTTACTAATGATAAATTATGTCCTTTTCTAAATTTAAAATAGATTGTGTTCATGCAATACATTTGCTATATGGGTTTTTCCTCCCTCAACTTTTCCAAGATCATTTCCATCCACCCAAATCCACACTGTTTCTTTCACCATCATTAGGAAAAATGACAAATATCTAAATAAAACAAAATTTAAAATGACTACTACAAGAAGAGACAGAAAAAGACGAGCCAACAAAACAAAACAAAAACAAAAACACAAGAAACAGATAGACACAGAGACAGAGACAGGCACATTTACATACATCCTCTAAAAATATAGCTAGAAGCCATAACATAAAAGGAAAAGACTTGTAAAGTTTTTGTTTGGTTTTGTTTTAAGAAAAATTGCTCAGACACAACATTTTGAGACAAAAATCCTTCAGTGACTTTGTTTTGTGTTGGCCATTTACTACTGTCCTGGGGCCTGCCCTTAAGTATAGTTTGTATTTCCATGAAATGCAGTTGGGGGAAACTTTTTTTTCTTTGTGAAAAGTTATCAACTGGAGATAGCTTCTGGGTTAGGACTGAGGATTGTCTATACTACCCCTCCAAGTGTTTGTTCCTATCTGGTGTAGATGTACAGGCCCATTGAATGCTGCCATAGTCTCTGTGTGCTCATATACATGTGCATCTTAGACTTCAGATGTGGGAAATGGGTTCACTTGTGTGAGGGCAATAAATACCCCTCCCTTACCTCTGATATATTGCTCTACTTGCTTTCCTTGCCTTTTCTAAGTTTACAATTTGAGTGTAGTATAAATAGAAGAATGTCAGGTGATCTTGTGCTTTGGTTAATTCCTAGTTAACATTGTGTTTATTTTTCATCTTTCTACAAAATCACCAGAATTTTAGTAGCTTTGGCACTATTTATTTTTCCATTAAGATATTTAAATATAATAATACTTAATCTTATTTGTACAATGAAAATGCAATTTATGAATATATATTCCACAATTTGGTGCTAAATTTAGAAACAAACCATTTAATATTAAATCTTGCTTACTTTTATTAATTTTTATAATGTAATTTGATCATATTCCTTCTGCTCTTCTGATTCTTCCCAGATACACTCCCCACTTCCTACCCATCTTCCATCCTACTCTGAGCCATTTATTATTTTACCACCAAAACTAATTTGTTTGCCCAAATATTATAGGATACGAGGTATTTTAATAGAGCATGGTTGACTTAACAGCGCCTACATGAGCAGAGAAAATTGTCTCTACCTCTCCAAGAAGCTAACAGTAGCTGTCATTTCAAGGCTAGGTATGGTGTTGTGGGTTGTGTGTTCAGTTTCTCTCTCCATGGTGAAGAATGAGCTGGCTTAGGCTGACACCGTCTTTTCATTTTGTTGCAACTACTCGGTGTTCATATGAACAGCTGCCCTGTTATGTTCAGAAGATAATCATCCACTGCCTCTGGCTTTTCCACAGTTTCCACTCCCCCTTCTGCAATGATACCTGAGCTGCGAGGACTGATAAGGCATTTGTCTTCCACTTAGGGTTGAGAATTCCTCAGTCTCTTAATCTCTTCAGTGTGGCAAGCCCTGGGTCACTGTGTTTGCTATTGTTTACTTTAAATAGAAGCTTTTAGGAAGAGAGCTCAGATAAACATTATGCATCTGTCAGATATGTACCTGGTAAAAAAATGTTCTTTTTCTTTGAGAGGCCTCTTTGATGAGTGATGGTATACTGATGTCATCTCTATATGCTGTAATCATGTTTTACTGATCATGGCATACTGATGTCATCTCTATATGCTGTAATCATGTTTCATTACCACTGGTTAATAAAGAAGCTGCTTTTCCCTATAGCAGAGCTGGATAGAGCTAGTCAGGAATATAAAACTGAATATAGGGGGAAAATAGGCAGAGTCAGTCATATGCCATGTAGCTGCCAGAGAGACATCACATCACTGCTGAAGGAGGATGCCAGAACCATACAGTAAGCCACGGCCTTGTGGTAATACATAGATCAATAGAAATGGGTTAATTTGAGATGTAAGAGCTAGCTAGAAATATACCTAAGCCATTGGCCAAACAGTGTTGCAATTAATATAGCTTTTGTGTAATGGGTGGCCAGGAAGTGAAGGTATAGCTTCTGCTTATAGTATATTTTGCTGTAAAAAAAATGATTTTAGATTCCCATGATCTAATGTTGTTCATTATATTGTATCAGTGTTATGTAAAGGAAGGTGTTTCCTGCTTTCTTAAGATTATTTTAAAATTTTCTTTTGAATATATTAATGTTGAATCTATAATTAGAAAAAATATATTATCTGTATGTACTGTGCATGAAATTGTTATTAATACCTATGAAACTTGAAAGTTAAATGGAAACTTCCTATCTTATAAACCAAAGCTATGATTTCTTTTACAATATTAATGCAAACACTGACCAAGTTCAATATGTTCTCTATGAGCTATTGGAAGAAGCGATCCCAAAAACTCCCAAAAGAATACTGTTTATTGCCATTATTATTGGTTGCCTATCAAAACTGTATAATAAATTATACCATTGTAGACACCACACACTTTTCATATAGGACACATCAAAATCAAGTTGAAATTTAGCCAGAAACTCAAATTCTGTTGGCTATCATTTGCAGGTACTATGCATGTTACTGGAAAAGAAAAACTTAAAGGTTTATTCATGGTATATACTATCTTTTCTATAATCTCATCCTGCCAGGCAGTATTTGCCCATTGATACATTAGTGACATGATTCTCTGAAACACAACCAAGTACTTTATAAATGCATTGGAAGCGTGATCAGGGGAGAAAATATAAATCTAGTACTGTAAACAAGGGTAAAAGTCTATGGCAGAAGAATTGATGGAAAAATGGGTGAAATAAGTACATTGTCTTGCTAAGTGAACACTTAATTTCTTAGTTATTTATGATTTTATTCATCAACTGCTATAACTCTTACATTAGAGATTCTCTACTTTATAAAGGGCCACAGTTAATAAAGAGATACATGTCTGATCAATGTGTTTAAAACAACTGACTATTGAGTACTTATCTCTGTACTGGCATTAATTTTACTACCTAAACCCTACTAAGGTCCCCCAAACACTATCATCAGAAGTAATATGTCTGTTGACATTGCAAACACTAAACAATGTTGATGCCTTTCAATTCCCACTGTGGATAACAGAGATGTACTGGAGACCCACCACTTCCTGTGCGGCTCCTGCTGCTGAGGGTGCTATAATATAAAATGTTCTAATCTTCTTTTTATAGCTATTAAAAGGCCTGGTTAGGAAGAAGAAGGGGCTAAGAATGAAAGCAGGGGCAAATTTAGGGTAGATAAAATTATAATATAGTGTATTTATACATAAAATTTTCAAAAACATAAATTAAGCATAGTACTTTATCAAAATAATTTTTGATTAGTTTATTTAATATTGATATGGGATCCATTACTTCTTTTGCAAGTACTCAGTCTTTAAAAATCTCAACTTAATTTAGAATTTCAATTTCTTTTTCTGAAAAACTTCATGAGATAATTTAATGCCCTATATTTAACCTTTAAAAATATAAATTGTTCCTTAGATATTTATAGCACTGAAACTAAATTCAAATAGTTTCAGTTCTCTTTCTCTGTGCATCCTTTTAATGGAAGGTGGCAAGTATCTAAATGTAATTCTTGGTGTTCCACTTTAGTCAGTTCCATTTTACAGAGAAAAAAATGAAGCTTTCTGTAAGGTGGGGTTATTATTATTATTATTATTATTATTATTATTATTATTATTGTTATTTGAATAGCAGTTCTTCCTGTCATTACCACACTTTAAAAAATAGAGTTTTCTTTGTCTTCGGAACTATGCTATATTTGCAAACAATTCTAACAGTAATAAGGTTAAATATCATTTTTAAAAATTTTGCAATTGCATACATGTAGGAGATGAGAGCTGTTTGTTGGTTCCCACTGCCCAGAACCAAAATAATCACACAGAAACTGTTATTTAACACTGGTAGACCCATTAGCTCTAACTTCTTAATGGCCAACACTTGTATCTTAAGTTAACCCATTTCTGGTAACCTGTGTATCCGCACATGGCTTACCACATAGAGTTTTGTCTGGCTCCTGCAGGTCTACATAGCTTCTCTCTGACTCAGCCCTTCTTTCTCCCAGCATTCAGCTTAATTTTCCACACCTAGCTCTGTTCCCCTATACCTATGCTATAAACCCAAAGCAGTTTCTTTATTAACCAATTATTTTCACAGCATAGAGGGGAAACCCACATCACCTCCCCTTTTCAGTTTAAATAAGGAAGGTTTTAACTTTAACATAGAAAAAATACATATAACAAAACATATAAAGCAAGAATTACAGTTACAATATTTATATCTACTTTATCTTTTTATCATAACTAAGAAAATTATAACTATAAATTCTTCACCACCATCAAAGTCTCCAGAAGGATATAATATTATCCAAGTAAACAGGAAGTGCATTATAAACAACTCTAGAATTGACAGAGACATCTCATGTCCTGGAGAGTCACCCAAAGTTCTTCTATACCATTGGGGCATCCATCTTCAACCTACAGGCCCATAGTATACAGCAGATTTTTTTCATGAAGAAGGAAATTTCAAAGAGAGTTCCACCTGAAGTGGCAGTTTGTCAGTCACTTTCTTCTGTACCCTGCAGAATGTCTAGCCGACTCTATCACTAAGTAGTAACCCCAAAGGACCGTCTCACTTTTGGCATGTCCAGCAGTCATTTCTCTGCAGTTCCTGCACATACAGTTCATCAAGCAGTCCAGGCAAGAGCAGTTTCTTGCCCAAATGGCTAAGAAAATCTATAAGCAGCATCTTTGGTGCCCATCTTCCAGTTGGAGTAGCTTGTGCTCTAAGGAGCAGATGTGTCTCACCGTCATCAAAAGTCCTAAATTTTTTAAACAATTTAAATGCCATATTCTGTAGTCTTTGAAAGGTTTGAAGAATGTCTATACATCATAAATATATCTCTGTACATTTTGAAAATCAACAGCACCTTAATCAAGATCAGAAATATATATATACAGAGTATAACAAAATTAACCTTAATTTGTATCACTATGTCAAGATTCATACCAATGCAAATCTCTATAGCATATCCCCCTTTAAATGTAAACAAGCATTTATAGACAATATTTGGGAATATGGGCTTAGTTCTTCTCCAAACTACTTGCTGTTGTTTATTGGGCAAAATATTTTGGGGGGTGTATTCACAGCGACCTTTTTGGGTTCTTGGTGCATCAAACTACATTAACCTGGAATGAATTCACAGGTTCTTAACCTCTGTGGAAACAAAAGAAGAACCTCTTTTCCAAAGCAACACATCCTTTGACTCAAATTTTAAAGTCAAGGTACCTTTACATTGGTTTAGCTTAACAGACTCTACGATGAAATTTATCTCTGTGCTTAGCTCCTTCATAGTCAAAAATTCCAAGAAAACACAATAATATACATAATCCAGACTCTCTGTGAGTTTTCTTCTTTATGTGGCTTATTCTTTGTTTACTCCTTTTAATTTACAACTGTCTGCCCTCTGTCTCTTTAAAGACTTTACCTTTTTTTAACCATTTACTTCTTTGTATAACTGTCTATATTCTATTTCTTCTCTCTCCCAAGCCTATGTACAAATATCCAACATTATGCCTCATTTAGAGGCTTTTTATGCCTGAATTTGTCCTATTGAATCTATGAAATTCTCTTCTGTTGAAGAACTTTGAAAATGGTAACCAGCTTGGTTGCAGCAGCTCTGGATGCTGGCTCTGCCTCTCTCCATTTTCAAAATGGTGAAGGTACTATTACTACCAGATCTGGGATTGCCAAGGAGGAGCTGTGCACAACACTTTAACTCAGAATGGGCATGTTGCACATAAACCCTTTTTATCTGAGTAATAGCTAAATATGCCATGCAGAGCACTGCACGGCCTGGAAATCTCTCTGTGTATAGCAGCAGGAATCCACCATGCTCTCTTGCCTGTGCGCTTCTCACAGTCATGATACTGCTGCCTGCCCAGGTGAGGGGTACTGAGCTGTGGGTATGGTCTCAGCTACTTTCCAAAGCAAGCATACAAGCACTTGGGCCCACAAACCCCATTCAAATGCTCCCTAGCCAAACCTCCAGAAAGAGTCAGAGTTAGTATCAACAGCAAGGCCCAGAAAGCTGGCATTTCAAAATTGCCGCTTTTTTTTTTTTCTGCTACCCCGAATCAGGAAAACCTCTTTTAAAGGAGCTGCAGTATGCTGTCAGCAAGCAAAGCCCATTTGGGAAAATAAATGTGGCTAAACATTGTTTTAAAGTCTCTAGAATTCCTTTCCAAGCCCTCTCAGGCTTTATGTGATTTTATTCCACCAGGTTGGGTGCCAGTTTGTAGGAGGAAAGAGTCGTTTGTAGGTTCCCAATGCCCAGAACCAAAATAATCACACAGAAAACTATATTATTTAAAACACTGCTTGGTCCATTAGCTCTATCTAGCTTCTTATTGACTAACACTTATATCTTAATTTAACCCATTTCTAATAATCTGTGTATTGGCACATGACTGTGGTCTACCAGGTAAAGTTCCATCTGGCTCCGGTGGGACTACATGGCTTCTTTCTGACTCCACCAATCCTTGTCCCAACATTAAGTTTAGTTTTCCCCACCTAACTCTGTTCCACTATAACTCTGCTATAGGTCCAAAACAGTTCCTTCATTAAGGAATGATATTCACTGCATACAGAGCGGAATCCCACATCACATACACACACATTAATAGACAATAACTGTGTGCATTCTTGGATAATCTATTTTATTCTTTATAAACACTTATATGTATGGTGGTAGGGATTGTTTTGACATACAGAGCAAAGCAAACAGTATATTGAAAAATATGAAAGCCTAGTAATATCCATAACAAGGGTTATTATGCAAAATGATTAAAATGAAATGTTCAAAAGTACTAAGCTTCTCATTAATACACATACACATGTGAACATATGACTTATGAAGTAGAAAAGATGTTTGCATTTTGTAATCTTACCTGCAACAAAATAAAAGTATAATTTCAGAACATCTACTTGGTCTTTATTTGAGATTAGTCTAAGTCTTAGGCAAATAAAGTCTGTCACCTTTCCCTTGTTTTCCTTCTTAGTTCCAGGGAGAAGAATCAATGTCATTTGAGAAGTGTTTTACATCTCTTGGAGAATAAACATTCAAAAAGCCCCTAAAAGCCCTTAACAGATATTGATGAATAGCTTTAAATAATAGCCTGTTATTATCTGCTTCGTATTCATAAGTAAAAAAAAAGGTGATTTCCTTGTGATGGGGTCATACATAAATACGTATTATACTCTAAGAGAAGGCAAAATATTATCACATGCTATTTGTTTATCAAGAAGTAAAATACTGGAAACAGGGCTGGAGGTACTCATTACTCCGCAGGTAATGTGTTTACCTCTCTAACATTAATCTTAAACCTAGAATTTGAAACCCCAGTTTCCACAGTGCACGTATCTGCTTGCCTGTAATTCCAGTCTCTAAAGGCTTCTAGGAGCAAGCTGCCTAGTGAAATTAGTAGAAGTGGTTAATTCTGGACAAAATGAGAGATCCTGTCTCAACAAATAAGACACAGAGAGATTAACATAGATAGCAAACCTCAGATGGTAGACTCCACATGATTAGACACACAGGTGTACAACTACATACACACAAAAGTGAGCCCAGACATTTATGAATTGATGAACCCATTTATGCATACCACATACAGACATGTGCAGAAATATAGATGAACTAAATAAAAAAGAAGTCAGAGAATAATAGGTAATATACAGATAAACAAACATTGATGAAAACAGCTAAAAAATGTTAGGCTGAAGGATATACAGAAACTTTAAGTAATACACATTGCTATCTGAGGAATTGTTATTGTCTCCAGTCTTCATGTGCCTTAGCAGTAAAAAAGGTTCTTTATTGCAATATTAGTGTTGAGGAAGTGAAGTTATTTCATGAAAGCTGATGTTTTTCCTGTCACTTAAACCATAACTTGATTCTAAGTTTCTTTCTAAAGACTAAATTATTAAGAACTCATATCACACTGTATAAACTTAATAAAGCAAAATATGCCTCAAATGTGGGAATAAAAAATACATTCTTTGGACTTAGATTATTTTTATATATAGAATCTGCATGCCAAGAAATATTTAATTTTCTTTTGCTCACTAATCACATACATATTGTAAATTTTGTTTATATATAAAACAAAATGACAATTGTGACAAAGCAATCATATATTGTTTACTGACACAAATAAATAAAAAGCTGAAAATAATAAAATTACTGAAACTGATGTACCATTTGGAAAGTCTTTGTTTACATTTTCAGATTATGTTTGCTACACAGTTAATATCCAGAGAAGAAATAAACTTAAAAGAAGCTGGTAAATAAGCATTTATTTATTATTTGAAAAAACATAAAGCAGTAGAAATAAAATAGTAAAAATTTAATCAGTCATACATGAAAATAACTTGTAAACATATTGGAGGACTATAGACATACAAAAAAACTTAGGGCCTTTATAGCATATGTTTTCAAGCTTATAAACTTGGCTAATGAAATAAAATTAAAGCAATATACAAGTTATGAAACATCATAATAATGTACAAATCTTCAGCGATTATTATTTATTTGATTGATTGACTTCACAGATAATCCAGAAACAGAAAAATACTGGCTATTCCAGCTAAAAAGATACATAATAATGCAGATAAGCTACTCATTACATTATAAAGTGTTTCTTTTTCGATTTGAAAAAAATATACTAAAAATTGATTACAAATCACTTTTATTATAAATAAGCCTAACAAAGTACACAAAGCTTCCTGGGAGATAATTATAATAATAATAGGCAATATATTATAAGCAATGAAATGTAATTGTCCAAGGACATGAGCATTCAATGAGGTGGCACATTCTTTCCTCTGTAAATTAATCTTCCAAAGAGCTAATCATCAGCCTTGTACATTCCTCTAAAAAATTCAAAATAAGACAATGGTACACCACAAGTGTAACAGAGAACAACATCTTAATCTTTTATCACTTATATAAAATTGATTATTACATAAATATATATAGTTTATATAAATATATAAATGCTTATATGAAATTATAATATCACAAATTGATTGTTTGGGATTACATTAAAATGCACAACTGTGTTGGTTTGAAAGAAAATGGTCCCCAAAGAGAGTGACACTATTAGGAATTGTGGCTTTGTTAGAAGAAATGTGAGTCACAGTGGGGGCAGACTCTGAAGTCTCTTTGGCTCAAGTTTCCTTCAGTGTGACTGTCAGTCTACTTCCTGTTGCCTGAAAGATACAGCACTCTCAATTCAGAACCATGGCTGCCTACACACTGCCTGATCCCAGTAGTGATCATAATGGACTGAAATTATGAACCTGTAAGCAAGTAGCCATCAATTAAATGTTTTCTTTATAACAGTTGCCGGGGTCATCTTGTCTCTTCATAAAAACAAAAGCCAAAACCAAGAGAGAATATTTACATAACATAATGTCATAATTAAATTTTGAGAAAAGCACACTAAAAATAAAGTATACAAAGAACTGATAGCATTCAAAATTTCACGAAAAGATTATTTAAACAGCTCTACTTCAAATGACAGAAGTAAATGATAAACCTGAGCTAGTATCAAATTTGTGATAACAAGTAATACTTAAGAATTTGAGGGGCAATCACCAATGCCATTCCATTATAAGGATCAAAATGGTAAATGAATTTCTTTTCATCAACATTAAGGAAAGTGAAGGAGTCCACAAAAATTTCTTGAGTCACAATTGTTTTAAAAACTAAGGAATTTAACAATATTTTATGTGACCATTCATCTACAGAAACATTTTACAATAGTTGTATAAAAATATTCTTTTTAAATTATCTTTTATCTAAGACATATGTAAAATTTTAAAGGAGTTTTTGCAAATATAGTTATGACATACGAGTAAAAACATGTATGTTTACATTTGTGTGTGTACATGTGGAGGCTAGAGATCAGCTGTGGATATATTTACCTTGCTTTTTTTATTTATTTTTTATTTTTTCTTTGGTTGTTGCTGTTGTTTTTTTGAGACCGGCTTTGGAGTCTATTCTGAAACTCACTATGTAGACTAGACTAGTCTCAAACTCACAGAGATCCCCCTAGCTCTCCCTCCTGCGTGCTGGAATTAAAACCACTGCCCAGTTTAAACTTTAATTTAGTAAACAAGGTTTCTCACTGAACCTGTACTTCACTTACTGAGCAAGACTGACTGGCCATTAAGCTGCATGGATTGGCTTTTTTCTAGGATGAAGCTTAAAATTTTTCCCAATAAATAACTGTTTACCATCCTTGCTGTATTTTTATTTTTTCTGACTATATTTGACTTTTTGTTGCAGTGTGATTTATTTTCTTAATTGGTTTTAAACTTCCCTAAATCACAGTTAGTTTTCAACTTTCTATAACTATAACAGAAAATAAAGATTTAAGGTTGTTGCTAGTTATGTGAAACATTTTGATCACGAATTAAAATCTCAGAGTTTAGTATCTATTCTTAGAAAGAATCTTGGGTTATAGACTGGGTGATATATGACATGAATAACTAATGTTATTTGACACAAAGTAATACATGAACTTTAAGACCTACATTTTAACTAAATGGCATTGGAAATTATAAATATTATGTCCTGTGGTGCAATGGTTAACACTCTGGACTACGAATCCAGCGATCCAAGTTTGTATCTCGGTGGAACATGTTCCTTGAACAACAGACCTGGTCAGTCATCATCATCAACTCTGACCATAAAACTGAATATAAACAGGCTCCCCATACATGTTTCAGCATTGCAGGGGGCATGCTTCACTGTTTCATGTGTAAAAGTGATTGTGTTTTTTGACCTATTAGTGTAAGCCTTAAGTCAAAACTTATCTTCTCATGAATTATTAATACTTGCAATCAATTCTAAGTCTCATATTCTTTATTACTTAAGCAAAAGTTATTAAAAATGACACTTTCCAGAGTGCTAAAGGTTGGCATAAGTATTATGTTACATTATTTGAGAATTTTATAAGAAGAATCCATTGACTTGATAAACTAGGTGTAATATTTTGTACAATATTTCTCTTAAGGGAAAAATGAAATTAAATTTCAATATAGGTATTTAATTATTTTTACATAAGATTGTTTATGAGCTTAAATGTCACATTAAAATTACTATATTTTATTATATCTAACTAAAATTGGATTTCAGGCTAGTTTATGTATGCCAGAATATGATGCAAGCATGTAAGTAAAATGGTTTGTTTAGACATCTAAGCCAAATAAGTTTAGGCAGAGTGACTTTGGACTTCAATCATTACCATTATCAGCCAGCACACAACTGTTAAATGGCTTTTAATTTTCTTGGCTCTAGTACATGATATAATCTCATATGCCAATGTGAAGCACAAGATAAAAGCTACATTTAAATTTTTCCATCATTTATTGAGAAATTATCATGTAAAAAAGAACTATTCTTGATTTCAAAAAGGGAAGAAAAACAATTTACACAACAAAATGATCGCCTTAGCCCAAAATATAATGCAGAGCAGAAAGAGAAAGAATAAACATTTTCACAAGGAAATGTGATAGGAGATCCTTATTAGTAGGTTGTTCACCACATTTACACGTCAGTCATGCCTAGTGTACTATATATATAATGGCACCATAGTACTCAATGCTGGCTACTAGAAATAATTGATGCGTTTCATTCTTTCTCAGACAAGCCTGCATTGTTCACCATTCTGTTTCACTTTGCAAATTCACAGCATCACTAATGTGAAGACACCAAAAAATTGCAGAGTGAGATGAGGAACAGCTTTATGACTTGAGTAACAGCATGTTTCATGAGTTTGTGAATTAGGCATGCAATTTAAAAAAAAAACACTCTCAATGTAAGTATCATACTTTCCTCAAATCCTTCTTAGAAGACCTCATATTGTACTGTGTACCACTTATTATTAATGGCAATCTAGAGACCATGGCTGTAGTCTAAGTGATCTTAAGGAATGTTGAACATGGGAAGTGTATAAGTAACCAAGATAATAACTAGTTAAAAGTTAATATTAAGGTTCATTATTGCCAAATAATCAATGATATTACTAAATAGTTTGCAATTATTAGATCTAAGAACTCCATTGGTCTTCAGTGACTGCTTTTACAGTAATTCAGTGACTTGCACTGATTCACAGTGGTAGAATATCCATAAATTTTGCTTTCTTGAGCAGCATTTTCTCTTTTTACTAGTATTCTTGCCACAGATTATCAATAGAATCAACCTTTAATGCTCCCCTGCCTCAAGCATCATCATAATATTATGTACGGTTGATTAATGATTATTTTCTATTATGTATATTTTCTTGAAATTATAAAAAGGTGTCAGTGATGGAACTCTGAGTTGAAAATTCTAATTCCACAAAATGCCATGAATGACAAGTAAGCATTCAATACATGTAAACATATTTTGCTTCAAATTTGCAATCAATTTCTATGTAAGGTAAAAATTACAAGCTTAGATATATGTCACTCAGAACTTCCATATTTCAGCTTTAATAGCCACATCTTCTCATTTACATGAGAGAAAAACTGCACCTCAGAGAATCATAGTAAAGAGAAGTTTATAACAGGAGAGCTATGACTGCACTCATTTTTAGTTACATGTAATCAGTGCAGAATATACTTGTTTTTACTAACATAATAATATAGCTTCTAGTTGGAGGTTGGGAAAATGATCAATAAAATTTTCAATTGCTTATTTCTTTAATTATTATCCTTAAAATAACTAAGATTTGAAGAACAAAAACTTCAGAGTGTTATTTTAGTTATATATACAAATAATACAATGATCTCAGCAGGACAATTTATTACTGGGTGTGATGGTTAGTATTCTAAAACTATGGGATATACAATCAGCTGAGAAATATACCTAAGAGCATGAATGCCACCATTTCTAGATTCAGTGAAATAGTGGGGGTTCCCTATCTAAACAATCATGGCCCCATTTCACATGATGTGATCATTCACTGAATGCAAAGGAGGGAGTAACATAAGTACACACATGTCTTGTTTACCGACTCCAGACAAGATGAGACCCATTATATCAGGTACCTTAAGTAATACTTTCCACCCTAGAACGGCTCATACCCTCAAACCAAATTAATGTTTTCTTCTTCAGTTGTTTCTTGGCAGTTGTTTCTGTCAAGCATTTTGTCACAGTTATGATACAAGTAACTAAACAGAAAATTTGGACCAGGAACAGAGTTGTTCTTTTGAAAAACACAGCTCTGCTATTTTTACCAATTAATTTATTTTCTCCAGCCTGATCATATTTCCCCTAACTCCCTCCTATATTCCCAGTCCACACTTCTAACTTTTCTTACCCCTACAATTTGCTCATCCTCCTTTCACTTCAGAAAACGGCAGGACTCCCATATATATGATGCAGTCATGGCATATCAAGTTTCATTAAGACTAGGCACCTGCTCTCCTATTAAGGTGTAAGATAGAACCTAGTAGGAAGGAAGCATACCAAAACAGGAAACAGAATCTGAGACTGCCCCTGCTCCCAGGATCAAAAGACACAAAAGGACAAAGCGATAAAACTGTAATATATGTGCAGAGATCCTAGGTTAATCCAATACAAGCTTTCTAGTTGATAGTTCAGTGGATGTGAGTCCCTATGATCTCAGATTAGTTGATTCTGTGCATTTTCTTGTAGCTTCTTGAGCCCTCTGACTCCCATAATCCTTCCTCCCATGCACAGGATTTCCTAAGCTCCACCTCAGTAATATTTGGCTGAGGTTCTCTGCATCTGTTTTCCTCAGTTTCTGGGTGAGGTCTCTCTAATAATAACTGTGTTCAACTTGCACATCTGTATTCAGTTAACAGTCCTATCGTGTGACATGGGGCCACCATTGTTTAGATAGGAAACCCAGCTGTTTCATTGAACTGAGAAATGATGGCATCCATGTCCTGAGGTATACTTCTCAGAATATCAGTAGGACATATTTGATTGACTTTATTATTTTTTTTTATGTTCAATTCTATTATATGTCTCTGGAATGTCTATCCTCTGGATCCTGGCCATACAGACAGTGTTATGCACGGGCTTCCTTTCATAGATGAATCTCAAGCCGAATCAGTCATTGGTTGGCTACTACATGATTTCTGTGCCACTGGTGCTGGAGAATTCTCTGTATTCTGTCAATAATGTTTTAAATAAACGCTGATTGGCCAGACATGAGGTGTAGGCGGGAAAACAAGATAGGAAGTGGAAATGATGCAAGGAGAGCAGGAGAATTCTGGGGAGGAGGAAGTTGATTCCTCCCACTCCGTCCAGACCACCAAAGCAGCAGGATGTGAGCTGCCCCACTGAAAAAGGTACTGAGCCACATGGCTATCATAGATCAGAAAAATGGCTTAATCAAGATGTGAGAGTTAGCCAGTAAGAAGCCTGACCTAACGGGCCAATCAGCATTATAACTTATAGAGTCCTTTGTGTGATTTTTCTCTGGGACTAAACAGCTGGGGGACTGGGCGGGACAGAAACCCCCAAATAAACAGGACCCTTTTCATGTTACATGCCCCCTTCACCCCAGCACATTTTGTAGACAGGGAGAATTGTAGGTAAACAGTTATGTGCCATGGTCAAATGCCCTGTGAAAAGACCCAGAAGACCCATTGTGTAAAACTATGAAGGTAAGCTATAAGTTTCAATAAAGAAGTCAGCATGATGCAAATGCCAATACTGTGATACATCTACTAAGAAAAATTGCTTAAAATTGCAGAAATGTGAGCTAGTCTCAAAGGGAGGTGGAGTGTTGCAGGAAGCAGAGCTTAGAGGTAAAGTAACCCTGGCCCTTCTAAGCCTCCATGATTTTTTTCACCTGCCCAAGATGTGTGATATGGTGCCATAGGGGTTGACATTTCCTTTCTGAGTTTTGCCTTTCATTTCTTTTGCTCTGCCTCTGTTCAAACTTGGAAAAAGAAAATTTACCATGTGCTGTTTTATTTTAGAAGGATATAAGGTTTATTTTTTTGTTTGTTTAGAGTATGGGGGACCACATTCACGTTTTCTCAGTAGCAATATAAATTCTGAACTTTTGTCTTTGAAAAGAATGAAGACTACTAAAAACTTTAAACGTTTTTAAATTTCTCTGAATGCATTTGGAGTGTGAGAAAGTCCCAAATCCATAAAGACTAAGAATAGAAGGTTATTGTTTAAATGTGACACTTTGGGGTACCATGTTAATAAGAAACAGACTAGCAGTGGTTAATGCTGTCTTTTTGATGACAGGAATTAGAATCACCTAGAAGTCAAACCACTGGTATCTCTGTGTGATTTTCTGATTAAGTGATTAAGGTGGAAATATCTGCTCTGCATCTAATGGGCACCATCCCGTGAGCAGGAGTGATGGACAGAAAGAAAGAACTAAAACTGAGCACAAGCTTCTTTCTTTCCCTCCCTCCCTTCCTCTGTCCAGGGTCTGTCCGTCCGTCCATCCATCCATCCATCCATCCATCCATCCATCCATCCATCCATCCATTGCTTTCTCCCTTCCTCTTTGTCTCCCTCTCTCCCTCTCTCTCATCTTCCTCACTACAGATGCAATATATCCAGCTGACTCAAGCTCCGCATGTGATGGATTCTGCCTGCAAGCTGGGAAACTATGAGGTAGATTCTTATTTATGTGATTTTTTAGGTATTTTGTCACAGCAAAAGAAAAGCATTCAAATCACCATAGAAAAAAAAATTGAACCTGCAGTAAAGAAAATAACTGTTCAGATCTAAGGCATTATATTTAGATGCTGTGTTTATACACTAATTAGTCCTGCAATGTCTTCCTTAATCAATAAAAAAGATTTTTGAGATATATATATATATATATATATATATATATATACTCTCATGTATATATATATATATATACTCTCATGTATATATATATATATATATATATATATATATGAACATGAGAGTAATTGACTTTCATTCACATCAATGGGTCTTTAGAACTTAGTGATCTTAGAGTTGATTTTGCATGCATTTTGCAGTAGGTCAGCTTTTTACTAACTATCCTCATTGTTATCAAGTCTACTTAAAATATTCAAAAGCATTAATGTGAACTCAAACCAAGCAGTATATGACCTTAAAGTCGAACAGACCCACAGAGTTACAAATAAGCTTCAGGGTCATCCTTTGTCTTGTCTCTCAATCAGTTGTTGTTCAAGAGCAGAGTTAAGTGCTTATCCTTTTATCTGTACAGAAGCAGAATTTGGAGCCCTCAGGCTGCCAATTCTTCCATGTCAAAGATGTTAATAATGTATCTGCCTACCAATGTGACAAAGACTGTGTCAGCTGGGGTCCTCTCTTTGAAGTGAAGTAAAACTGAAAACTTTCATTTTGTCATTGAATTTTTCTCCCTGTAACTATATCATCGCACACCCCCTATAGAGTGCCACAGTCAAGGTCAACTTGGGACATAAGGAATTCATCAGCTGCCCCAATTTCATGTTTAATAGAAGCATATACTTAATACTCTATGTTTATGTGGCCAAAAGAACATGAAATCAAATAATTTGTTAAATTGTATAAAGCAGGTATGTCCAATATGGTAAAATTTAAAGCTAAATTAAGTGAAAAACAATTTCAAATAAACATCACAAACTGTGCTAAGAGAATAATGATTCTGAGGAAACAATATAGTTGTGAATATTAAACTGAAAATTAAATTTCTAGCTGAAAATATTCTGACCGTGACTATATTTAAAATGTTAATAGATTTGGTGTGATTTATTTACTATTAATGTTGTCATGATTGGATTAAGTTAGGTCTTAAACTTTGTGTTTTTCAAACAATGTCACATACCACAACATAGGGGTTATACCTGGTAAAAATACGAACAGTGCCTTGAAATTTGAACTAAAGTTCTCAACTTCTTTTACCATTAAACAGGACACTAGCCAATATTGGCAACTATTCTACCTAATTTAAATGTTTAAATAAAAAAGAAATGCAAACTAAGGAAAAGCAGAGGTGAAAGAGCTTCCTTCCACTAATTTTAGTTAACTTGCAGTACTCTTTTTTCTTATGCTCCAAGAAGAATATGGATTTTATATTATCCACCAGCACCACCAAGTGGTCGCAATTTTATTTTCTCTACCAGAGAGATCAAATGAAGACAGAAGGAGACAGTGCTGCAATCTTATTAGGAATCATTAAGCAACTAAAACATACTCAATAATTGTGCATCTCAGAAACTCTGACATTTATAAAAAAGCCTCCACTGTATTTTAGTTTTGTTTTTCTTGTTTCCAATTTTACTCTAATGATAAATTACATAAGATATATGTTATGTAATAAATGTTTTGGGCTTTGTGGAAAACAACCAAACAAAAAACACGGGTTGTAAGTTAAATTATCTACTTAAGAAAAAGAATATGTAAATAAATATAGAATATTTTAACCTATTCATAAAAAATGGAATATATTTTGATTGATCATGACCAAATTAAAATTATACATAAATCTTTACCATTATGAATAAATGTTAACACTCAAAGATGTTTTAAACTATTTGTTAAATAGCAATTTATATTGGTGATTATGTTTTTTATTCTAGTTATACAATGTTCTTAAGTATAGTACAGAATTTCAAGAATAAATAAGAGGCATAATTTGATATCACTAAAATTATGTTGAGGTCTCCTTGTTATAAAATGTCATAACCAGTTACAATCTCTTCAGTGCATAGACTCAGGCTTCATTAGTACCAGATATTAGAAACATGCAAAATAAATTATAATCTGAAGTTTGTTAGCCTATAACATCTTTGTGCGCTTTATGTAGTAACTTCAGTTTGTTTCTAGCATAAGTCTCAGTAAATAAAGAGAAATATAGTTAATGTGAAAAATACCCATCTCTCTTTAATAAGGATATCTCAAGATGATATATTCAGGTCATGATTAAATATAAACAAATATTGAAGATGAAAATAGGCCAACATTATAGTGCTAAATGAGCATGTACAAAAGCAAGGATTTGATCCACATCCAAGGGAAACAATGTACACATACAAACACACACACGCACACCTATGTGTGTTTATCTGCAGTTGTGTGTGAGTATATTTTATGATTTCATAACATCATTAATAGCAAAATAATATTTCCTCCTGTGGTAATGTAAGTAATCTCCAGTTCATGGAGAATAACAAAATGTATTTGACTGTACACGATGATATCAGCTTTTCAGAGTCTAAGTATTGTGTGAGAAGAATGTTCAGATTGGTTTTATGTTTGCTGAGTTTAAACTTAAGTAAAGATTTGCAAAACAAGATCTACATGAGTTCGGACATAGGCTATGCTTTTATTTGGTGAGTACTGGAAGAAAATTGATGTTTTATTGATGATTAAATTATGAGTCTTAATAAGTAATTTTCTTAGGTTAGTTCAGAAAGAAATATATTGCATAAGAAGATGCCAACATTGTTGTTAATGCTATTGCTGTTTATCATGAACACTAATAAATATATGATACCAAGAAATTATTCAGACAATAATGGGAAATCACACTTGGCAAACCTACAAAATCATGTTTCCTACTCCTCCTGAGGAAATGACCCTTGTACCATGCATTACTGTATGCCTTGCAGTCAGAAATACAGACAGAATTTTCTGTAAAATATCGTTCTTAAGGTATCTATATATTCAACAGCCTTAAAATGCACAAAGTGGCTCCAGGAGCCTGGAGACAAGAAATTCCTAAGTTGGATATATACAGTGTGAGCAACCACACCCTTTCTATTCCTATTTGAGCAATGAATGGAAATTGTGATTCCATCAGTGTTAGTAAAAGTCATAAGTGTCACTATGTAGAGAATATAAGCATTTTAATGATGTTTAAAATTATATGTCCTACCTCTCTGCTTAGAAATGGGTACACATAGTTCAAACCGTGGAACTATTGGCAATTTCGAAGTATCTAAAGAGAAAAAGGAAGAGCAACCTTCTCAAATCATCTAGCTCCTCGTGAGTCAACCACTCTGCTAAAGAACACTGCACATCTAACAACAATTTGGCAGCACAATTTATCTTGAAGAATTAAAGAAAATGGGACACAGAGTTGAGTGGTTTGTGAAGAGAGGTTGGATCAAGTGGAATTGGAGGAAGGTCAGTGAATATGATTAAATCATATGATATAAAACTCTAAAATATGTAAACAGAAGTTTTTACCCCGCCCAGTCCCACAGCCATTCGGTCCAAAGAAAACACAAAGCGGCTTATATTAATTAGAAACTGGTTGACCTGTTAGCTCAGGATTATTATTTACTAGCTCTTACAACTTAACTCCTAGTTCTTATTTATGATTAGCCATATGGTTTGTTGCCTTATTTCAGTGCAGCATTTTCACCTCATTTCCTCAGCATCTAGGTGGTGACTGACTCTCTTCCTTTCCTTTCCCCAGAATTCTCTTAGCCTAGTTTCCCCACCTATACTTCCTGCCTGGCTACTGGTCATTCAGTGTTTTATCGAACAAGTATGAGCAACAAATCTTTACAGGTACATGAACATTATCTCACAGCACTGTCATAATTTTCATTTAAAAATAAGAACTCTGAATCTAATATTCCTTGTTTAGTTCTTTTCCTGACCATTATGCATAACAACCTGTAACCAAGACTCTAAACAAAGGCAAACATCTACAATCTATTTTTTTTGGGGGGGGGGGAATGTGGGCATAGTTTTCTAGGTTACTTCAGTGGGAACACTGAGTATCTTATGGGAACCCAATGAAAATTTTGCAATATGTTCAAGTACTGAATGAAATATTTTGTAATTCTGGATCATCTCAGCCAGCAGTCTTTAGGCTAAATGTAGAACTCAGAAGAAGCTGCAACAGAGATGCTCTGAAACATTGGATCATCTGGGCCATCTGTTCCCACTGGAGATTTTTCAGGGGATCTTCCTTGATAAAACCTTATTTCTCTTAAACCAGAATGAATTTACAATGTCTTCTTTCCTGAGAAAACAAAATCAAAAACCCTTCTCCAAAGGGACATATCACTTGACTTAAATTTTGCAGTCATGGCATTTTCAAAGTATATAAGTAGCATTTATAATCAAATGTCTTTTAGCAATTGTTGCTCCTTCCTCAGCAGTCAAACAATTCAAAGATACAATAACATAGTATCCAGATTCTCTGTGCATTTTCAATCCTTATATGGAAATTAAAGCATATCAGATGGGAGCATGAGACACTAGTTTTTTCTCCTTTACTCAGGTGGCTAGGTTTGGGTCTAGCTCTGGCTTGTGCCAGTGGCTAAAATGCTTCAAAAGGCTTTTTTTCATGAATATGGCACAAAATTTGGGCACAATAAAGCACAATTAAAAAATCTCAAAGACAGATATTGGGTTTCAAAATGAAGGTCAGAAAAGTAAAACATCCAGTCACTGGCTCTTACCTCTACCTCAATCTAAAATGTTGACTCTTTTTCCAGGTATCTCACAATGAGACTGAGACTGAGAGCTGATTTCGTCCATATGATTATCCTCTCTAGTTCTGGAACACACTACCACCTGGTTTTTATGGCAAGCTAGTGTGGCTACTGGGATTAAAGATGTTTGCCATTGCTGTAAGCCTGACCAGTGTGGTTGTTTTGTTTTTCTGATCCTCAAAATACAAATGAAATGCCACTACAAAAAGAACTCTTAGACAATCATAAATTAATCTATTTAGGATATCAGAAAGAAAAAAACAAACGTATATAGTTTAGAGGTTTAAAAGCAGTAGAAATTATGTAACATTCCATGTCTCCAGAAGAAGTTATTGTGCTCCCATGGAAGACAGGAAAAACAGATTACAGTTCATTTCTTTTGTTTTAAGCATCTTTTGACATCCATGCTAATAATCAGTAAAAACTTGTCACTTTCAGACTTCAGTATCTGGTCCTAGTACCCACCTAATATCTAAGCTTCCTAGTGATCAGGTGTTCTCCATATACATATAAAAAGAGGCCTACCCTTTTATCATATTTTTTAAGGTGCTGAAGAGATCTCATAGTCTCTACATAAGTCACCTATTCTTTCTTCAGCTCTTTTGAGTAGCAACCATATTAACAGAAGAGAGCCCGAATCAGTTATCCTAGCAAGTTTCAGCTCGCTGGTTTTGATGCCTCTTGGCTCCTGTATTTTGAACTAAACTCCCAAATACAATTACTGTCTGAACCAATATTAAAAGGAAACTATTTTGTAGTACTGAAAGGTGGTGTGTAAACTGCAAAAGAGAGAAAGCAAACAGTAGTCCTATCAGGCGATGATGTGTATGGACAGCAATTATGTCCAGCATGTAAAAGCTTGTGTTCACACACATTTAATCCCAGAACTCTCAAGGCAGAATCAGGTGAGTCTCTAAATTCATGGCTAATGGTGTCTTCAGAACAAGGTCCATGACAGTCAGAGATACGCAGAGAAATTCTACCTTGAAAAGCAAAACAACTATAATAACAAAAAGAAATTCCTAAAGACATAATAATGACAGTAACCAAGAGCTGTGTAATTGAACTTAAGACATGTTCAACAAGAGAAAAGAAGCATCTGGGTACAGGAATCTAACTAATTGGCAGGGACTATTGAGGCTGTGAGGTTACTGAGGCGATTGAGGAGAACTTACTACAAGCACTATTCTTAACCAGTGCAATTCTAACTTCATTTCAAATACTCATCAGTCTGTCAACAGACAGACAGAGTTCTCACAAATAATAAAAAAAACCTTATTTTTCTTCTCTCTCTCTCTCTCTCTCTCTCTCTCTCTCTCTCTCTGGGTGTGTGTGTGTGTGTGTGTGTGTGAAAAAAACAAAAATTTGAGACAGAGTGGGGTTTATGGAAGGGGTGAGTGGGAGAAAAGGAAGGGGAAACAAGGTAAATAAATTAAAATTTTGATTATTAAAAAGAAAGTTAGTATCCCTTAAATACCATACGAATACACGATGACACTGTATTCAACAATAAAGAAATTTTTATAAACATCATGTTAACTATTAATTAACATATTGACCAAAATTAGGCAAGTCTTTGAAAAATAGCTATCATGTTTTCTCTCATATACACATTTAAGGTTAAAAAATAAAATAATTTATATAGAAGGCTAGTAATTTGGAAAATTGAAGTGGGCAGGTTAAAAGTGGGAATATTATCAAACTATGTGTTATACATTTATTAACACATCAAATGAAATATTTTATTGTAATTTGTACATTTGCAAAAAGAAAAATAAGCTACTTGTTGCTTTGCTCATGTTGCCCGTTTTTTTGGTGTTGCTAACAAAACAAGTTAGGCAAAAACCTGCACCTGATCCCCATCTAAAATCTCCAGTTTGTGAGAGATCTTTCATTTTTCACACTTTTTTCTGATGACAACCCTTTTGTCTCTGTCATCTGAGTCCTGAAATTTTGGGCAAGCAGCATATTATATGTACCTCATGTTGTACAGAGGCCTTGTGACTCTTGCATGATATGATCTCCCACGTACATCCAAGTACAATGATTACTAAATCAGTCAAAACACAAGCCTAGATTGTTAGATGTGTGAAAAATATGCAAGAACACAGAGAGAATTCTATTTTTACCTCCCTCATATATAATAGTTCCAGTTCAGAGTTTTAAGGAAATATTTAGTCTTGAGTGGATGGTTTAAAGTCAGACTGTTGAATGACATAGATTCTCAACTCATAGAAAGTCTCCTATTAATATATTAATATTATTGTGATAAAACATCCTGAAACACACAGGAGAGAAAGCAGGTATTCAGGTTACACTGAAGGGATTTGTTGTGAACAACGTAATTAATAACATAACACTCATTCACAGTCGAGAGGAGCGAGAGATGGATGGATGCTAGTCTACTTGGTTCCCTTTTGCTACTTTTTTTCTTTTTTTTACTGATCAGTACACCTACTTAAGAATGATCCTGCCTTCAATGTGTCAGATCTTCACACATCAGTGAAGACAATCCTCTACCAATACTTTTCCTAGATGGTTCTATTGAGAGAGTGATTTTCTTGTTATAGAAGACTGAAACACTCTGTCAAATGTGCTGTTTTACAGAATGTTTGTTCTAGCCCATACAGAAAATGACTTTCAATCATAAATACAATTATACAATTATAAATACACAATTAAGGTGCCCAATCAACAATTTTAAGTTATTTTAAAAGAAAATTCTTTTTTCTAAAATGACAAGTTTAATCAGAAAGTTGTGTTATTCAGTCCTGCAGAAGGAAGACAGAACACTATCATGACTTGAACTCCGTGGTATCATAAAATACATATGTGGTGTTGGAAAAACATGAAGGATGCTTGTACAAGGATTTCAAGTTAATTCTTCCCAATGCGAACATCTAAATGAGCATTTGTAGATTATATAATTCAACAGGCACAGTGGTCACAATAAGACAATAATAAAGTAAAATTTATCAAAAAAATTAGATTAAATAAGGTTTTATAATTAAGGCATTGTTTGATAAGTAAGCACAGTATAAGTGGATTATTTTCCTGAAAAGAAGATTTTTATAATGACAAGCAAACAGTTTGGTAAAATAAATTGTAGTCAAGTAATTTCTTAACCAACCATAAGGAAACACTAACTGTATTTAGACATATCTTGATCAAGCATTTCCTAGAACAATCAAGTAATCATGATCAAGGCAGGGATCACAATTTATTAGGGGTGACAAGAGGTTTAACATGGAGTCAAGGGATGGTACACTGGATAAACAATTGCTAAAGCCTCATGAAATGATTCAAAGAATACACATGATAAAAAAAGAAATATACTCCAAAAACTTATCCCCTCACCTCCAGATGTTCTTGCTGATTTTATGGTAGACAAACACAGAGACACAGGCACACAGAAATTCACCTACCCCCTGGAACCCCTAAACACGCACCCTCAACCCCTACATACATACATATACTCATACACACAAAGGTAATTTTTTGTTTTTTAAAGAAAAAGTTAAAAAATAGGATAAATTAATGTTTTCTCAAAGTAAATTTCTGCTTGTATATTTTCATCCACCCCTGGAAATTATCACAGAATTTTTCAGTTTTGATATATATTAATTATCTTTTTTCTGAAATATTAGTATATACCTAATCATACATGGAAATCCCTGGTGAATTTTATTCTAAATAAAATTTGTGATAACTCCCTAATAAAAATATCCTAAAATATTAATTTGATTAATATTTTCTTATTGAAAAATTGGTTATTATGGTGGTACTGTCTACTTGTGAAAACTGAGCTTTCTAAAAATATTCAAAAAAACATTTGGACAATTTATTTGACTAAATTAAACACATCCATGTAACATGAAGGGGCCTGCTTGTTGGTGTTTTCTATCCTGCCCAGTTTCCCACAGCCCGCAAGTCCCAAATAAAATCACACAAAGATCTCTATAAGTTATATAGCTGATTGGCCCATTAGCTCAGTCTTTTTATTAACTAATTCTTACATGTTATGGTAACCCATAATTCTTGTTTGTGTTAGCCATGTGGCTCAGTACCTTTTTCAGCTGTCATCTCACATGTTGCTTCTTCGGTGATCTGGGCAGGAATGGCAGAGGGAGCTTCCTGCTTCCCAGAATATTCCTGTTCTCATGGCCCCGACTCTACTTCCTGTCTGGCTGACCTACCTATACTTCCTGCCTGGCCAATCAGCGTTTTATTAAAATATATGATTGACAGAATACAGACAATTCTCCCGCACCACATACATACACACATGAACACATTATTTATTGATTTAAACTTTTAAAAAACAAGTTTTACTTACATCACGTTGCTAGTTGCTAAAACACAAAATTGATTATGTTCCATATGCTCACTAGTATTTGTTACTGAATTAAGTTGACATTTAAATAACAACTAAACATCAAATAGTTGTTATATAATTTTATGTAAGTAGTCAGTGATTTGAGTTCATATTAAATGTCTTACTTACATATGTGAAAATACTTCAGCAACAATTAAAGACAATATTTCAATGTGTCTTTAGTTATATATTTAAAATATCTTCAAATTCTTATGATGCTCACATATTTCTCTGAGTCTTCTACAAATTTAGGAAAGATCTTGAAAATACAACAATATCAACTTTTGAAATAGACTATAAATTATATTTTAAAAGTTGTAATATTAGAGTATTATCTCCATTTTGCATAATTATAGCCCCAAGTTATTTCTCTGGACAAAATTATGTTGAAAATGTGCTTTCAAGCTAAAATAAAATGTTAAACATGGGAAATTTATCATTGCATAATACATATTCTGAGTTAGCAACAACTTTGTTTTCAAAAGGATTAATAAGCTTTGAAACTCAAAATACCATCTTTTAGACAATGCATATCTGTTTACCAATTTAAATTAAAATGAAAATGTTCTGAAAACTTTGGCACATCCTTCTCCATCTGTTCCTAGTTGATTAAGTCTGTCTTGTATTTTAATATTAATATAAAATCATAGAAAGAATGTCATTAGGTGTTAACATAATGAAATGACTTGGAGATGATAAAAATTTAAAAAGAAGCATTACAGAAACAAGTAATTATAAAAATTTCTATTATAATGGACAAATTCCCAGAAATGAAAAATTATTAAGCCAAAGTGTGAAAATTGTTATTGCCCTTCAGTTAATATAAATTATCCTAGCATTAATAATATTTGAATAACTGCAGAACTTTCCAACACTGAGTCTTATAGCAGAATCTCATAATACAAGGATTATGAGATTAGTGATAATAGAATAGCTCCTTAATCTTGGTTTTTCTTCTGTCTCATACCAGTTAGCTCTTCTAACCCAAGACAGGGATATTGGATATTACTTTAACAAGCATGCTTGTGTTTAGAGAAGGAGAGATCCACACTCCACTTCGAAAACCACTTTTACCTTTCAATTAACTAGATTTACAAAAAGACTATTTGCATTATATTTCTGTAGAGAACAGCAGGAAAAAAAAAACTTTTATCAAATTTTATCCTATGGAAAATGTGCTATTTCACTAGGCCAATTTATTTATTCTTTGTATTTTGGTAAAGAAGCCTTTTACCTTCCCTTCTTTTATGGATTTGGTTATATAAAGGCTATGAGAGATAAACACGAAGAGAATTTCATATTTACTAGGTATCTTCCCGGCTCAGTTGTCTGTTGTCTGTTTCTTTCTTAATCCTCATGCATCCTTCCAAGCGTGAATGAATGAGCCGGACGGGACCCAGCAGATGCCACCAAGATGCAGGCCATGTAGGAGAGATACTGGATTTTCAAATGTTCTATATACACACATAATAAACTGTTATTTAGCATTTGAATAAAGGAAACACAAACTTCTCTAATATTTGCATGGACTTAGAGGCATTGGGCTAGACAAAATTACTTACATACATGTGGTAATTTGAATTAACATGACCCCATAGATTCATATGCATGACATGTGGTTCCTGGTTGATGAAAGTATGTAGGAAGTGATTCAGGTTTCAAAAGCCACATCACATACTCATTGCAGTTATCTATTTTCTGCTGTATTTCAGGATGTGAGCATTGTGGCTATTCTTGATTGTCAACCTGACTATGTCTGGAGTTAATTGTACTGGTGTAAAATTGTGAAGGTTTTTTTCCCTTAATTACATTATTGCTTGTACTTTCTGCTTACTCAGTTAATATTATTTTTTTCTTGGGTCTAAGAGAGTTGAAGATTAGAGAGTTATCATTTATCAGACATAGAAGAAAAGTTATGATAGAACATAAATTAGGTATAAGACTTTGGACTCACCAAGATAGGATAGGTATGTAGTACTTTCTCTAAATTTTTCAAATGCACCTGATCTAGACATTGTTGATATAGTTAGTGTCTCTAAATATATTGTGTATATTTATTGTACTTACTGTATATAGATTTTTATATTAGTTGTACCCTTTTTATTTTAGACAAGATAGGGGAAATATAGTGAAATTTTCTTTATGTTTTAAAAACTAAAGCTTGCCTAATGATCAGAAGGGCAAAGTTAAACTGTTAGAGGTCAGACAATGGTGGCACACACCTTTAATTCCAGGATTTGGGAGACAGAGGTAGATGCATTTCTGTGAGTTCAAGACCACCCTGGGCTACACATGATCTATGCAGAAGCAAAACCATTTAGTGGTGGCCAGTTCCTTTAATCCCAGTCATTTTGAGTCACAGGCATTTAATGCCAGCACTAGAGGCAATATAAAATGGGAGAAGAGAAAGGATTAGTATGTTTAGTTCACACTAACCCAGCCTTGGTAGAGATAAGACTTCTCTAGTGACCTGCCTGCTTTGCTTTTATGGTTTTCTGGTTGGTCCCCAATTTCTGTCTCTGGATTTTTATTACTAATGCTACACTTAAGTCTCACACCCTAAGGTGAAATCCATATCTGATGCCATTTTATGACAAGACCCATGACTAGACAGCTCATAGTTTCTAGAGGTAAATCTATCATTTCGATAAATGGATATATTGACACATACTGGAATATCGTTATAGTCATAAATCAACAAACGTCTCAATCCCCACCAGAAACACATTTATTTTTATTAAGCAGTTGTTAAAGGAGATACTCATAACTGAGCAATATACAGAAAGTACAACTAGTGTTTATTTAATGTTCAGCCCTAAAGGGACAATGAAGTATGATTAATAAAAGCTCAGCGACAGAAATTGGGGTTCAACCTGAAGGTCAGAAAAGCAAAAGAGCCAGCCACTGCCTCTAACCTCTATCTCAGTCCAAAATGACTATCCTGCCTCCAGGAAAATCAGAAAGAGACTGTCTGTGAGCTGTCTCCTACCATTTTATATTCCTCTCTAGGACTTGGATCAAAAGTGTGCACCACTGGGGTTAAAAGCATGTACATCCCGGTTTCTATGGATAACTAGCATGTTAACACTGGGATTAAAAGTGTGTGTTACCATTACCCAGTCTGAAAGGCTGACCAATTGGGCTGTTTTACCCTCTGATCATCAGGCAGCTTTATTTATTAAAATAAAAATGGAGTATCACTAGAGGACCATATATAGAATACCGGAAAACTTAAGTATTAATAAAATTTAGAGTTGATAGAGTATTAAAATCAGAGATGTTAAGTAACTACAGGGACAGAGTATCTTCTTAACAGAGAAGTTTTTCATATGAGCTCATAATGTTTGTGATAACAAGGGTAATGCACTAGAAATCTAAACAGACAGGTTCAGACATGAAGTTCCGTGCCTATCAAAGAAGCTATTGGCAGATGTTAGCTGTTAAGAAAAATATTTTCTTCTATAAAGGTAGTCCATGGTAGTTAAACCATGGCCTAATAGAAGGCTACAAAATTCAGTTTATTTTGGCAGCATAGATAGCAGAGTGTTTAGGGAAGGAGCGGTGCACCTAGAAAGTGATGAGAGAAAGAGTTCACATGATCACTACACTGGAAATTTTCTCAAAAACTAAGGAAGTTTTTAAACAGAAAGTATGTTATGTAAACATTATTTAATTTGGCAAATAGTTGACACATTTCTTTAGAAAAATATGTATTCAAATAAGCTTTCTACAATAGTATTTGGGAGTAATTGGCCTAATTCATATTGAGAGGTCTGCAGTGCACCAGAAACCAGTCATTTCCCATCACAAGATATAAAACCAACCATTGTACTGTAATGGGCATAACTTTCCACTGTCATACTTTAGCTGCCCCAAACTGTTGCTTGAACTTCATGCGTTAGTTAAGCATATAGAAGAGATATTTCACTAGAAAACATTTTTTCATTTAACCCCATAAAAACATATTCTTTCTTCCTTGCTGGCATTTCTGTGATTCTATTATCAGAAAACATATATGTGCATGAAAGAGGGCTGGTGTGGGAGAATTGTGTGTATTCTGTCAATCATATTTTAATAAAACGCTGATTGACCAGGCAGGCAGTATAGGTGGGAAAGCCAGACAGGAAGTAGGGGTGGAGCAAACAGACTGGGAGTATTCTGGGATGCAGGAAGCTCCCTCCAGACTCCTGTGCAGACCACCGAAGAGGCAGCATGTAAGCTGTCACGCTGGAAAAGGTACTGAGCCATGTGCTAACGTAGATAAGGATAATGGGGTAACATAAGTTATAAGAGCTAATGAGTAGCCTGACCTAATGGGCCAACCAGCTTTATAACTTATAGAGATCTCTGTGTGATTGATTTTCTTTGTTGCTTGCTGGCTGTGGGGTACTGGGAGGGACAGAAACCCCAACAAGCCGGCCCTCATGTTACATATGGTGCCCAGCATGGATACCTGCATCCACAGAAAGCCTGAGACAGCTTGGGAAGTAATTCTAGAACAAAATGACAGCATTGCACGTGGTTTCTTGGTAGCAGCAATTTCTCGGGTCTGCTCTGCTTGCTAGAGGCAAGCAAGCACTCTCATCTAAGAGAGGCTTCCTGACTCAGCTTTATAAAAGGTCCTGCCATGAAACACTTAAACGGTGTTGGTGAAAGGCTGAACGCATGTTTTTTTGGCTTTCAGGAAAAAAGCTGCACTGTTTTAAAATGCCGGCTTTCTGAGCCGTCCTTCCAGGGCAAACTCTGACTCTTTCAGGCAGGCAGTCCGACTAAGTGTGGTCTGTGAGCAGAATGCTGTAGCTTGCTTGCTTGCAGGGACCTTGAAACGCCAAAGAGTTGTGGCAATAAGAATGACTACAGCCTGTACCTCTGCCATGAGGTTGGAAAGCTAAGGAATGGACTGGATCTAGCCCTCAAAGCCACAGTTTTGATCTCTTTAAAGACTCATGTGGTCAGAAAAAGAGAGATATACAGTAAAGAGAGATTCAAAGACGAAGAAAACCTCTAAATGGTTTACAGTGTGTTAAAAATATATGCAGGCTAAAAGGTTAAAGTCATTAAAAATAAAAAAGAAAGAAAGGGAGATATAGGGTGTGGTGGTACACACCTTTAATCTCAATGCCTGGGAGACAGAGACAGACAGATCTCTGTGAGTTCAAGGTGTGGTAGCATACACCTTTGAGCCCAGCACTGGGGAGGCAGAGACAGAAGGATCTCTGTGAGTTCAAGTACAGCCTGGTCTACAGAGTTATTCCAGGACAAAGATATATACAGAGAACTGTCTCAAAAAGCCAAAAGTTAAAAGTAAAAATAGAAGAAATAGAGGTTGAAATAAAACTGCATAAAGATGGAAAATAAACAGAGAATCTTGATACTGTATGCTATTATGCTCTCTTTGAATTGTTTGATTGCTGAGGAAGGAGCAACAGCTGCTAAAAGATATTTGCTTATAAATTCTGCAGAATCAATCCAAGAAAGGTCTTTTGAAAATACCTTGGCTTCAAAATTGAAGTCAAAAGGTATGTTATTTTGGAGAAGAGATTCTGCTCTTGTTTCCACAGAAAACGAGAGGCTCTGGATTTATTCAGAGTTAAGAAAAATCACCTTTGACCAAGGGAGGCCACCTGAAAAACCTCTGACGGGAATAGATGGCCCAGATGTCTGAGTTCTACATCCAGAACAGATTCAAAATGCTGCCTGAGATGATCAAGACTCACAGGATACTCCAATCAGGACATGAATATAACTCTAAATTTTCTTTAGGTCCCCATAAGATTATCAGCACCCCCAAGCAGCAGGAAGTAGCCTGAAATACTACGCCCACATTCCCAACAAATGGTCTATGGGTATTTTCTTTGTTTGTTTTTTTTTTTAAAAAAGAGGTAAAGGGTGTGGGAGAATTGTCTGTATTCTGTCAATCATATTTTTATAAAACACTGATTGGCCAGGCAGGCAGTATAGGCAGGAAAGCCAGACAGGAAGTAGGGGTGGAACAAACAGACTGGGAGTATTCTGGGATGCAGGAAGCTCCCTCCAAACTCCTGTGCAGACCACCGAAGAGGCAGCATGTAAGCAGTCACGCTGGAAAAGGTACTGAGCCATGTGCTAATGTAGATAAGGATAATGGGGTAACATAAGTTATAAGAGCTAATAAGTAGCCTGACCTAATGGGCCAATCAGCTTTATAACTTATAGAGATCTCTGTGTGATTGATTTTCTTTGTTGCTTGCCGGCTGTGGGGTACTAGGAGGGACAGATACGCCAAGCAAGCCGGCCCTCATGTTACAGAGGGCATATCCCTTTATACCATTGATGCATTCTAGAAGACCACTTTATTGTCAATTTAAATAAGGCCATTGTTGCAAGCTCCAGAACCTGCAAATAATTATAGCATCACATTAAAGTCTATTGTGTTGGTTCTTCCCAGGTGCTCTCAATTTAATTAGAAGTCTCCCTATGTTAGAGAAGCTGTCCTATATGTGTAGAGATTGGAATTATATTGAGAATGAATCTAAGGTCATGAAACTGAGACAATTTTAGGACACATAAAGTGCATGCCAGCACATATTCTTCTGCAGCTAGAGATGAACATAGCTCTACAATCTGATCAGATTTCTGAGCTCTGGAACAGTGAGTGAAGAGATGTAAGCCACTCTGTATGTAACAATTTGTACTAGAAAAATAAGAAAATTATGAAAAATCCAGGTATAAGATAGTTTCTTTTGTCGGTCTCTCGAAGTAATATCCATTTACACTATTTAAGGCATGTACTATGTATTAAGAGAAAAAAACAAGTACAAAATAATATTTAAGATGAATGAAACACGAGGAAACTGCAAATTGAAAATGATGAGTCTGTGTTGCCACTACTTCTCTGCACTACAACATAGCAAATGCTTATCGTGATTCCAGACATACTTCTGCAGAATTTTATTAATTAGTAAACTCCTGCAATTAATAGCAGAAACATTTCACTTGAAACTCCTAAATCTTCTGCGCTGTATGCACCTTTCCCACTCTATTTAAGACAGTTATCCAGACGTAATGGAGGTCTATGAGCCAATGAGGCATTCTCCTTGATCGCTGAAGTAATTGTCTAACAGAGCATCGTTTGCAAACTCTTGTAGAACTGGAATGCTTAGAAAGGTTAAATGAGCCCGAACATCAGATTACTAACTTCAGGTTTTTGTAACAAGTAATTATGTAGGAAATGGAAAAGGTACATTGACAGTTAAATTGAAACAAAAGTTAAAACATGTATATTTGAAGATTAATATAATCAGGAGGACCAATAAAATATTGTGCTTTACTTCTTGAACTATTATCCACTTTAGAGACATAATAAAATAAGATTATGATTGGTAGGAGAAGCCTCTAAATAATCTTTTTTTACTTACTTATTTGTTGAAAAAGTGCCTGAGTTAATTATGCCCAAGCTCTTTGTTCGTACACGGAGACTTTATCCCTTGCTCTGGAGAGTACCATATCCAGGTGGAAGTGATGAACATCCAAAATGTAGTGGTGGTCACAAAAAAGTGAGTATAATTGCCTATTTTATCTGATATTAGAAATCAAGGAAAGAAGATCTCAGGAAAGAATCAGAATAGGTATCTTAGCTTCCATAAAAATTTTAATCAATTGTTACTTGAGAAGTTTTATAATATCTTTTCTATGTAAGTAGTAATAATAACAATAAAATCTTTGTTATGCATTAAAATATGTAGCTTTGTTGAAATATTTATAAAATATAGTAAAAACATTTTTTGAAATTATTTAATATTTAAAGCACTCTATTGTAACATAATGAATAAAAGCCACATTTTCCTTTTTCACAATAAAGGATATTTACTTATTTTAACATGTGTTTTTGACAAATATTCTAATTAGTATTCATTCATTTTTGTCTTCCTAATTTGCTTCTCCAGCTTCATAATGTTGTAATCCTTTAATATAATTCATTTTGTAATGATACTCACCATAGGATTATTCCATTACTACTTCATATTTAAAATATCCTAGTGTTGTGAATCATAACATAAATATCTGACATGTAACTTCAAATGGGGCCATGACTCACTTGTTAAGAACCTCTGCTTTAGTGGATAATAGAGGATATCTGAGTAACCTGCATTTCAAATAGATTAAATATCAGTGTTCACTGACGAAGAGTTAAGAATTTAAGCCTTAGCAGAAAGCCATTGAGACACTGTCAGTAAAGGTGCATTCAGGGAAAAGGTCACGTTTGTAGCATACGGAAGTCAAGTCTCAAACACTAGCATACGTGCTATAGCCACCAGTAGAATTCTGGGTGCTAATTTCAAATAAGTTCAGCTTTATTCTAGTTTATCTAAGGAAATCAAAGAAGTGCCTAATGTCACAATGAATTTAATTGCATTGTTAAAAAGCAACATAGATATCACCTTCATAATTCATTGCATTCTTTGCATCTTCCTGTCTCTGACCTCACTGCCCAACACTTTTCTTGAATTATGCCTGTCATGTTCTGTTTACTTGACAACAATATAAACCATGATACCAGGGAGCAATGCAATTGGGAAGGCACTGTCATTGCTCAACTAAATCTTTGTTGAGGAAAAATGACATTATGTACCTTGAAAAATGAGGAAAAAAAGGAAAGTGGCTAATGATTTTAATACTTGCTCTACAAAAGCTATCATACTAGAGATATTCCTTCATATTCACGTGTTAGAGCTATTTAATTTACGTGTTAGAGCTATTTAATTCTCTCAATAGGTAAGCACTGTTGTGACTGAGCAAATAGAGACACTTCATCTCAGTAAGGAAAAGTCATACTCAAGGTTGTACATCTAATAAATGAAGGAAACAGAATTTGTGCATGAATAACTACAAGTCCTCTGAGGTCCATATTACATGGAGCCAACCAATACATATCTATCAAATTTAATTGACCATGGATAGTGTATTATATTTTCCTCAGAAAGGTTAAGATGATTTCTTCCTAACATATGCTTTGGGATTTTGTACCATTTCAATGAATTTACTTAACTTCCAAGTGCAATGCTCCAGAAGGCAGAACTTACCATTTCTAGTCATAAGTTACTTAAAACGCATACTGTTTCTAGTTTAGTAAACTAGAATAGAAATGATTAGTGAATTTCTCAGTCTTCCTGTAGCAAGTAGAATATATATTTTGAATTATTTAAACATTCTTATGCTTGATATTTAGGTCACAAAAACAAACAAAAAACGTTTTATTTTTCTAATTGAATATTCATTATTACTGAAATAAAACTACTTAATAATTAAACCAAGCACTTAAAATATTATGCTGAATGTAAAGTTTTGTTTTGTTTCTAGAACATTTCAATATTTTGCATTTTAATTTAAATTATCAAATATAAAACATCAACCAATCCTTTGAATTTCTTATTATTTTAAGCCAGGCATGATAGTGCAACCTAACTGCAATAGCTGAACAATGAATGACAATCCCAGTTGACATGCTCCATACCAAGGAAAGAGATGTAGGCAGTTGATACTGCTGAGATTGGAAGATTCTACCTCTTTAAAGGTTAAGTTCCTCAATTGGTGATCCTATATCAAATGATCAGGCCTAAAACCATATGTGTGTTTGTATGTGGTGTGTGCGTGTGTATGTGTGTGTGTGTGCAAAATTAAATGAATTCACCAGATTATGTTATTAGATAGATAGCAAATAGATAGATGGATGGATAGATACATACATACATACATACATACATACATACATACATAGAAAGATATGTAAATAGACAGATAGAGCCAAAATAAATGTACACAAAATATGTACTTTTCAAATAACCTTTTTAAACCTTTTTCACATTCACATGAAACCTGACTAAACTGACTGATCTTGAGCTGGGGGTCCAAGCCAGTAACACTGACTTTTCTGATTATGTACAGTTTTCATTGATTATTTTATAGGGTCTCATGAGTGAAACTGCTTTGATTAACAGGAGCTTTTCTATTTTAAATTTTAAGTTAGACTGTAATCAACATAAGAACGTTAGCAGAAAAAAGAGGAGAAAGAAATAAGAACGTATAGAAACTCAAGAATTTGGTAAAAATCTCATATAAACAAACCACTAATCCCACGATGATCAGAAACTAATAACTACAGAATGTCTATTTATGAGTCCAACAAGCACACATTAATCTGCAAGACTTTGGAATGATGGGCAAATCAGGCCAAACTGCAGACACTGTTAGTTTTTAGGTATACCCAGATATAGCAAAGATATTAAATATTACTTGACAAACTAACCTGGTACATACACGCATGTGGGTGCTGACAAACTAATCTGGTACATACACACTTGTGGGCGCACTCACACAATATGCATATATATGAGCCCTCTAAATTATATTAACCTGCTAAAATATATTTAAATATATATTATTTATATGTAAATATATGTATATATATGAATCTCCTAAATGTATACCTTAAGATCAGTTAAAGCCCACCAAGTGCAGCCCTGCAGAGTGTCACTTTAAATCTGGACACCCATTAGAATTTGTGTTTTTCCTCATTGTCTTTTCTTTCCTCATTACTTAAAGTTTGGCTTAGCATCTTTGAAATCTTTCACTGATAGGGACAAGAATCCAATAGCAATGGACACTCTGAATGTGGCTGGCAATGAAGACTGACTGAGAAGCCAAGGACAATGGCACTGGGTTTTGATTCTACTGCATGAACTAGCTTTGTGGGAGCCTGGTTTGTTTGGATGCTCACCTTTATAGACCTGGATGAAAGGGGAGGACCTTGGACTTCCCACGGAGCAGGGAACCCTGACTTCTCTTACGACTAGAGAGGGAGGGGGAGGAGGGAGAGGTAGGGAAAAGGGAGGTGGGGAGGAGGTGGAATTTTTTATTAAATAAATTAAAAAAAGAAAAAGAAATAAAAAGCTGAAAATCCAATAGTGAATAGTATAGATGGGCAAGGAACGTAGATAGGAGGAGAAATTTAGGTTCTGGAAAAAAATAAAAAGAAATGCCAGGGAGATGTCTTGGAGACACCAAGAGTCAGTCAGCTAAAGACGGGAGAAGCATGAAAATACAACATACAGAATGAAAATAATATCAAAATCCCTGATGCAAAGTGCAGATAAATTTAGAAACAGGTTAAATTAAGTTATAAAAAACTAGTTGGACAAGCATTAACTAAGGCCAAACATTTGTTAATAATAAGTTTCAGTGTCTTTATTTGGAGGCAGATTGGTGACTCAAGGAAAATGCCAACTAGAATCTATTAAATATGAATAAATATAACATTAGTTGCTATTATGTTTGCATTGCTTTTTAAGGTTGCTTCTACATTTAAAATTATTGAGATGATTGACGCCTAAGAAAAATTTGCTTATAACTCCATAATGCCACAAAATCAGATAAGGGGAGATGCTGTAGTCAAAAGGGACTACAGTTCTTTTCTTAGTCACAAACTCTGTTGCGGTTGTGCTCCCTGTGTGGCTGCAGAAAACTGCATGCATGAGATGGAGTCCAGGAGGACTATCCTTAGAGGGAAAAGAAGGCCAAAAGGGCAGAGAAGTGTAAAAGAATAACTCAGATAACGGGTCAAAGATACTGCTTGATTAAGCTCCTCTCAGTGATGCTGTTTCTCATACCTATCTAAACAATATATAAACAGCAATGAGAGAAACAACAACAACAATGGCAAGTCCTAAAGTGAACCCAGAATATTGGGCCTCTATCATTACCAGTCATTCCTGGTCCCTGAGCTGTCCATGGCCACACTTGCTGTGGCAGCCTTATGCTCAGGGCACTTTTTCTATTACCCTGGGGAAGGACAGGAGATTCTTCATTATAACTAAGTGTGGTCAAACTCCTTTCTATGACAAAATGTTCATAGTTTACATCTTGCTCAAATCATTGCTATTTTTTCTATAGGTCTTAATAAAAGTAATATGAAGTAACTGTGAAAAAAATAAAAAATAAAATCTACCCCCCAAATTGTCTCTTTCATATAGACTCCTCAATCATCATATGCCAGCAATGAAAATTATTTGAGTTGTTAGGTTTCCTGAATACTGAAATTTATTTTGCTGTGTGAAAGGATAGGTAACTTAGAGAACATAGGAGGAACATTAGTGTCTAAGTGTGGTATGATGCATCAGTATTAAAGGGAACATGTACTTTTATTTCAAATTGTTATTCAGCAGGAGTAGAGAAATAGAAGCAAAATTTTTCTTGGGCAATACAATCCTCTCTTCCTGCTCCTTACTCTAAACCTAATTCTGTGGTTTTATGGATTCTATTTTGCTTATCAAGGACTTTAATTATTATCATTCACGTATAAGTCAAAACACCATATTTATCTTTCTGAGTCTGGGTTACCTTACTCAGGATAAAATTTTCTAGCTCAATGCTTTTATCTGTGAACTGTAAGGTTTCTTTTTTTTGTTCATTTTTTTTGTTTTCTCATCCATTGACATTGTTTCCAACTTCTGACTTTATGAATAGAGAGATCAGCAATCAACATGGTTGAGCATGTGTCTCTGTGGTAGAAGGAAGGGAGAAGTAGAAAAGATTGTTATAGATGAATAAAGGGCTGGCAGTGCACTGGAACTTGAGGATAAAATGGGGAGAGAAGGAAAAGAGGCAACAATGGAGGGAATATGGGGAAGGGCACAAGCATTAAGGGCTATTTGAGGGTTTATGAGGAAACCTAATACATCAAAAAACCCTAAAACATATACAAATATGAAATCAATGTAAGTGAAATTGCCAAATAGAGAAGAAGATAGAGACCCAACAATGCCTCTTTGGTCACCATACTTAAAGAGAATGGGTTATACCAAATTGACTTATTTGATAAGAGCCTTCCATGGGACTCAAGGATAACCAAGGATATGGTTCCTCTCCACAAACTAACAGTAAGGTCCATTTGTTGAAGATGATGTCAACTAAACTGAATGAATACCAAGAAGTCAAGCTGATGCCTGCCTAGAGCTTTCAGCAGTATAGACTAATGTACACATTCCTGGTTCAGGAAGTTATTCAACGTGATGTCAAAAGACAAATGTTAAAAACCAAACCAGCTAAAAATCCTTTGATCTACAGTATTGGTCTGCCTGTAAGATATAATGGTGTAAAAGTGGCACAAAAGCTGTAGCCATAACCAACCAATATCTGCATTGAGTCAAGGCCCACTCCACACGATGGATTCTGTAACTGATACTACTTGGGTGGCCAAAACCCTCAGACTAGGTAGGCCATTATTACCAAATATTTCTATTGTTCTACTAAATAAAGGTAGCAATAAAATGACTTCTAATGACATTTTCCTATACACAGAGATCCATGTCTTGAGTCATCTATCACCAGAGATGTTTTCTCTCGCAACAAATGATAACACAGAAACCCACATACTAGCAATATGTAGAGTGTGACTGGCCTTGGAACAGTCAGTCTTAAATAGGATGGGTCCATCAAATCCCTCTCTTCAGATCTCAAAAAACTCTTTAGAAGTGGAGTAAAAAAGAGTGGAAGAGACAGAGAAGATGAGGGATACTAAAGAATCAAGGTCTTCTGGACTCAAAAGGGTACCAAATATATAAGATCACAGAAACTGCTGTAGCAAATCTAGGACTTTTATGGGTTTGAAGCAAATGGACTCATATGTGAAAGAAGTGGACACTCTTCCCTACCTCTAAGCTAGACACTATAGCCAATAGATAACCACGAGTAGATGAAAATTTCGTCTTCTCCAATGAGTCTCACTGAGGAAACAAGTCATTTTTAAGGATGGGCTCAATATCCATATTTAGATGGTCAACACAAAATGAGCTCAGTGTCATCTTTGGAGGTCCTTTGTCTCAGAATGTTGTCTCAGGGCAAAAATCTATCTGTCTGTATGTATATCTATCTATCTATCTATCTATCTATCTATCTATCTATCTATCTATCTATTATCTATCTATCTACATACCCACCTACCTAGCCAGCTACCTATCTACCTATCTACTTACTTACTTATTTACTTATTACTTCCTTGCATGCTTACTTACTTACAGGTACCATGTATATTATGGCTTCTGGTTTTGTGTTTTTATGGTATTCCTCTGTGTTCAGATGTTTATGTCTCTATGAATATATGTATTTCTCCTTATTTTTCTTTGGCTTGTGTGTGTGTGTGTGTGTGTGTGTGTGTGTGTGTGTGTGTGTGTGTGTGTGTGTTTGTCTTATTCTGATTTGTTTTTTTTTTTTTTTTTTGGTTGGTTGGTTGGTTGCTTTAGTGAGACAGGATAGGATTTCTCTATTTAACATCCTGGCTGTTCTGGAACTCATTTTATAAAACAGGCTGGCCTCAAACTCACAGATATATTATTTCCTCTGCCTCTACAGTTCTGGAATTAAAGGTGTATACCAACATGCCAGGATTGTTATTGATTTTATTTTGTCCCGTTTGATTTTATTATTACTGTCCAGAGACCTGTTTGTTTTCCAAAGAGAGACACAGGACAAGGATCAAGCTATGGGGTAGAAAGGAATTCAGAGAATCTGGGACAGAGAAAGCTTAACTGAGGATGTATTATGGGAAAAAGAACTACATCCAATAAAATTAAAGTAAGTAAACATATACTTTTAAAGGTATCCAATTTATAGTATAGATGTTTCAGCACCTTGAACTTTCCATGGAGGTAGGAAACACAGCATTGTATTGTTTACTGATAGCATTCAGTCAAATTTAAAGGCTACATAAAACCATGTTACTTAATGCTACAATCCTGCATTCAAGCCTTCACAGTATTCTCTGATTGCAAAGTTCCTTGAAACCATCATTCCTGCTAAAAGGCAGGAAGCTAATTTTTTTCAAAGATGCAATATTCTTTATATAAAAACAGAAGTAACAAATGTTTAACGTATTCAAAATAAGTTTATTATTAAAAGTAAAATAAAATATTACACAGTTATCTTAACAAAGTCCTATAATTTGCAAGACTTCATGCTTTAGTTCCATTTTCTCTACCACTATTATTCTATCTTCTTAAGTATGGTCTGCAAAAATGTTATGTCTCTGAATGAATAACAATTTTATGAATACCATAATCTCCTCCTTTTGTGTCACAGGTGTATCTGTGGATGCTGTGACACAGGAGAATGTGGTGGAAGTTACACTCTCTCAGTTCCTGGCATAAGCCTTAAGAATCTCCCAATTTCTCACATTGAAAGACATCAGAAAGGATTTATGAAGTCTGAATACTACCATGTCTGTTTGTTTGGGGCCTAAGGTTCAAATGAAAATAAATAAGAGCCTAATATTATATTTCCAAATATTTAGAAACTTCCAGTCAGTTTTAATGTTCAATAGCGAATCTAAAACTGTCTGAATATATGATAACCATAATCTGTACAGTTGAGTTAGAAGGTTTAAAATTTTATTTGAATTCAATTTTAATAATTAGAGAAGAAAGGGAAGTGAAGACTACTCTGAAATACAGAATTATGGAAAGTTTGATTACTTAATCTGAACTCAGAGCTTAAATATAAGAAAAAGTGTTATATGTTCTACACAGTAGCTAGATTATAATGACTTTGAAGTTTTACTTCTGTGTTGTATCTTTTAGAAGTTTGATTAAGTAAATGATATCAGATTCCCAGTATATACAGTAAGGTGATTATGTCAGCTCATTGAATCACAGTCTAGAAGTTATAATTATGAGAGCAGTATTCTTGATGAGACTCATCCTAAACTTCAAACCTGATGTACATGAAACTCTGACATTATAAATGAACTTTGCATCCAAAAATAGTGAAGAACTGGGAAAGGATTATGGAGGAAAGACATCATTAAAATTTAACTTTTGGAGAAAGCATCTAAAATTAGACAGGGGAAGGCAAAACTATCACGACCTTTCAACTTCTCTGGTTTATGCTTATTCTTCTTTCCCTTATATATATTTCTATTAAGAGAAATTAAATACAGCTGTATAATTACTGTCAATGACATTATAACATTTTATTGCATATTATTATTCTTTGACAGTATGGTTTCTTTCATCACAGAAAAATCTTACACTCATTTAAAATTTACCATTAGAGTATTAAGATACACTTTCTTTTGTCTCCTATACACGAAAGCAAACAAAGAAAATCACAATAATATTACTAATAATAAATATACAGATGTATGTAAATTCAAAGGTGAGTTGGTCAAGTCATGATTCAATCAAGTAAATTTAAGATGTTCCTATCTAAATTTTGTTTTCACACTTATTATTGAGAAACATGTTAATCTACATTTGACCAATCTTCCTTTTATGCTTTAAGGTTTTTTTTCCCCAGTGGTCCTATTTATCTTCAATTTTGAGATCCTAGTGGCAGCTTTACATACTACCTTTTCTACACTCAAATTTTTGTCTAGTCCATTGGATTGTTTAAGATACTCAATAGCCACCTGGTGTTTGTAAACTATACAAGTAGGAAAACTTATTGTAAATTATAACATACCTTCAAAAGTTACTTGGTGGAAGAGGTAGAATATACTTATTAATGACAAGAAATATTTTAAAGTTATTGTCTATTATTTGCTTGCCAAGCATACTGTAAACCTGAAGAATCTGCAAAATCATCAGTCATAATCTAGCACTGACCCTGTTTTAAAAGTGAGAAGAGTATTCTGAAGTGTGATCATATAAATGGTGTAAATGCGGTGACAAGCATGTGCATGCATATAGATATATGCAGGAAATAACAATTAATGAAAAAAGAGACCATGAATTGGAATGAGAGCTGGGAGGGGAATATGAGAAGCTTGAATGGAGGAAATGGAAGGGAGACCAAATGTAAAAAACAAAAAAAGACAGAAATGTTTCAAATGTCATTTTCCAAAAATTTCAGAGACACTGCATAAACAGTAAGACTTGTGCAATGTATGGGATCTCAGTCTTTCCAGTACTATGTAAATTCATAGCAAGAGTAACCATGCTCAGCACAAGGCTTGTGATTTAGAGCTGCATTGTATAAGCTATTAACGATGTAGGTTCAGTATAAAGTTATATGCATATCTACTCATATTAATAATGAAACAATGTTGATGAAAATGATATAAATGCATACAGAAATTGTTGGTAAACTTTATATTTTAGAGAAAACTAAAAGGTTTAAAACCTTTGATTTACATTTTCATTCTTTCATTCAAGTGTGAATGATCTTAAGACCCTTAGTTTTACAGCGTCCCTTTGTCTTATCACTAGAAAAATAGTTGACATAGTCCAAATGTCAGGACAGAAAAAGAATAATGGGTAAAGTTAAAGAAATTGTTTTTATCCTTAATACGTATACCCAGGGAATCAATTTTCTCATGTCATGGTATAGTCTGTGATATATGAGCAGCTAAGAAAACCAACTAATGGTAAAGAAACATTTTCTCTATGTTCCGTTCAACTTAGAAATGAAAGATTTCTTTTCTATCCAGGCAACATCCACAATTTCCAAAATCTATCAAAATTGTAAAGAACCTTATCAATCTATGTTTTCCCTTCCTGAATTTCTGAAAAAAAATATTCTTGAATTATAGAATGTCAAATACTAAAATCCCAGAAGTTTCAACAAATATATACATTGTAAATGACTTGTTAGTTATGCTAAGCTAGCAAAGCAAAAATTAATAATTTCTTTTTAATCTCATTTGTTTTCTAACTATTAATAAAATACATTGATGTGTGTATGGCTCCAATAACTTCTCATGGAGTGTATTAATATAAAGTAAATACATTATATTTTCTTTTGCAACAGCTTGAGGTTGTAATTTTTAAGGCATTCGTTTAGTACAATCAAAGATTGTACTAGTTGTACTAGATTGTACTAGATGTTAGTTTCAGCTTATTGGTCTTATTGGTCTATTCAACCCATACACGCAAGGGTGTATGGACTAAAATATATATATATATATATATATATATATATATATATATATATATATATATTTGGTTTTTCGAGACAAGGTTTCCCTCTAGCTTTTGGGTCCTGTTCTGTAATTAGCTCTTGTAGACCAGGCTGGCCTCACAGAGATCTACCTGCCTCTGCCTCCTGAATACTGGAGATTAGAGGTGTGCACCAACACCTCCCAGGGGACTTACACTTCTTACAAAAATGTTTTTTATGATAAATTAAACTCGGTATCAATATATTCATGCCATCCACATCCTTGACTAAGGTTAGAAAATAAGTGTCTAGAAACGTTAAGCCAACTTATGGCAGAACTCTACGCAGACCCTTGTCTTCTAGTTAACACTGTGTTATATTTTTGCCAAATTTTATTGCATGGATTTTAATGGGTTGCAATGGACATACAGTACATGAATGATGAAAGTAAATGTAATTGTAACAATCTCGGCACATCAGATGTCAATTAAATATGTAAATTTTAGATGTATTCCTTCCAAGAGCTATATGGCAATCAATTGTAAGGATCCATGAAACCAACTTTCTTGCTATAAAATATAAATTCTTTTCTGGAATAGGAACTCTGCTGCTCATGATTGAAATATATTCAAGTTTTGTAATCCAGATTAAAAAAAACATATTTTTGTTATGTTACTGAAATTTGATGGTTTAACTTTTACAGAGTGTCTTTAGCATGCTATGTCAGGAACATCAAAAAACATGTTCATGTCTTTAGACAATGTCAAAGTTTAATGCTTAAGAATGAATACACAGAGTTTAACACTTCTCCAATAGCAGTTAGCCATAAAAATCTGCCTAGTTTGATTGCCTATCCATGCATAAATTACTAATTTTAAGTCTCATATCACAAGTCACAGGGCACAAAACAGATAGATCCATATCAATCTATCCTCTGTCTATGTATGTCTTTCATTCATATCCATCTCTCCTCTCTATCCTCTCTCTCTCTCTCTCTCTCTCTCTCTATATATATATATATATATATATATATATATATATATATATATGTGTGTGTGTGTGTGTGTCTGTGTTTGTGTGTGTACATGTGTATGTGTGTGTACAGAGATATGTAAATATATATATAGAGATGGGTTACAGAAAACTTAAAGATATTACATCAGAGTTAACAAAATTTTAGTAGTGGACTCTGAGCTAGTCTGTATTGACAGATAAGGACCCAGACCAGAGCTCAGAGGAGCTTCTGCTGCAGCAGTTAGGGCTGCTAGAGTGAAGTGTGACAGCAACATTGCAGTCAAATTGAGAGATAAACGGACAAATGGGTCAGACGATAGCTTGGTGTGTGGTCATGTTAGTAGTATTACATGTTCATCAGTTTATGGGAGGCAGGAGAGCAACTTACACCCCTTTTTCTATCTGTTATATCTGATAAGCTCATGGGCCTGATTTCCCTAAAGTGATTTAAACATATCCAGTTTCTGTTCTCCCCATTAAATTTTTACTCTAGTTACCTTTATGTTCCCAGGAGAAAGTTGTTTATGATGGTGTATTGGATGCATGATGCCTGGAAGATTTTCTGGGTCTGTTCCAAGGACCTTTTCAATCAAAAAGGAATCCAAAACTCCTAGGGAAATGTATAGCCTGGCAGACAACTGTTTCTTTCACTATGGAGTAATGTAGAGTAGGGCATAGCCTCATCTTAACACAACATATATCCTAATGTTAGGTTATCAATGTTTTAATAGCTGTTGTGTGAAAACAGAACAAAAATCTTTAATCACTGATATGTTCCATATTATTCAACACTTCAGGAAAATCAGTCAGTGGCATTGGCATGACTTTGAGGCTACATAGACCTGAAGGCTGTGTTTAGGATAGCCTGGACTATGAGAGATTTTCCTTTCCAAAATTTCAACCTCCAAATGTAGAAAGACAGATAGAGAGAAAGAGAATGTAGACAGAGGGTGGGAGAGAGGGAACAGGAAAGGAGAAAGGAGAAGGACGGGGTGGGGGAGAGAGAACAAACCAAAGGGACAAAACAATAACAAAATTAAATTCAAAATCAAAATTAAAACATCATGGAAGCTGAGGTAGATTATTAAAAAGGTCAAATTACCTATCTAACTTATATTCAATTATAAATTCTCTGTTTCTCTGAGATATATAATAATGAATGATCCCAAATACATCCAGTTAATTACTTCTCTGGAAGCAGACCACACTCACAAAGTAATTTTTCTGCTTTATTTGATGGGTAAGGGGAAATGAAGAAAGAAGAATCTATGAGCTAGAGCAGCAGATGGGAAAAGAGTTTCGGCTTATCTGTGCTGCTGTTGCACCCCTTTGCTTGTATCAGAATGTGCTCGTGACTGTCTTATAATGACAAACCACAAGTCCTCATGTTCATTTCTCTACTCGCATAATTAGTCTTAAAAATCTTTTTAAATGGTAAGTAGCTAGAAAGAAGTAAGTACTCTGGAAATTGGATGTGGCTTTTATGAAAGATGTCTGAGAGGTTTTAGAGCAAGGATTTAATTTGTCTGGAGGATAATAGTGGGAATGTGGAAAGCACGATGAATGAAAGAAAATCCTTCTTTGGATGTTTGTGGATGAAAAAACAAGCATTTTAAAGAGGCTTTTCTGTGCAAGAGTCATCTGCTGCAGAACACTTTTTATGTTCATGTCTTAAAGAACCTACAGAGGTCATATTTTGCTAGCAATAGACAATGTCTTTATTGTCTGCAGGTTCATCACAGTTGTAATTACAGTTTCTGCCATCAATAAAAAAACTATGAATAGACCTAAATAAAAAAAAAGCAAGAAAAGTGGGGGAAAAGTATAATCAGTTTATCTTTACAATCAATGTAATTGTCTCTGGAAATTCTGTAACAAAAACTACTTTAAAAAACTACTTCCAGTCTGCTTGGATTCTCACCTTCCTGGACCTGGAGGGAGGGGGAGGAGCTTGAAGTTCCCACAGGGCAGGAAACCCTGACTGCCCTTAGGGAGGAAGAGGGAGGAGGAGAGGGAGTGGGGGGAGTGGGAGGGGCATAAATGGAAACTTTTATAATTTAATAAAATTACTTTAAAAAAAACTTCAAACATAAACACACACACCAAAAAAAAAACCTACTTCCTTTAAATAAGGAAAACTAAATAAAATTTCTGGGCATCATCATTAAGTAACCAAACAGTTATAAAGTTACATGGAGACACCAAATCCAAATGCCTTTCAGAAAGCTAAGAAAAAATACACTTTATTTTAAAAATAAATATTTTTTTCTTTACATATCTACTTGATTTCCCAATGTGTTGATAAGTGCAAGATGTGTGTCTTTTCTACGGAGGTGAAGAGAGGGTAACAAAACCCCTGGATAAAGTGTTATAGATGGTTGTGAATGATCATATGTGTGCTGGAAACAGAATCTTGGTCCTCTGGAAGAGCAGCAAGTGGTCTCATCCGCTGAGCCATCCCTCCAGAACAAGAATTCGTCATTTCAAAATAAAACATGTTTGCCTAAGTGATAAGTTTCTCTTAACTAACATTGAAAAACTATTAATCAAAACAAGCAAAATAATCAAGCAAGGAAATTTTGTTTTAATATTTGTTCACTGTTCGTTACAGTAACAGCAGCTTTGCTAGTACACTAGCCCGAATATGAGAGTCTAAAAATGCTCTTCAAAGTTAATCATGAACGAGACAGTGGTAGTTGACTGCTTATATTGTCACTGAATGATTCTCAAAATTATTACACATCAGAATAATTGTTGATTTTGTAAAAGCCACATCATTAGGTTTTCTGTAATAAGCTGAGAGTCTAACAAACTCTCAGGCCGTGCTAATGCTTTGATCCTCACAGCTGATTCAGGTAGAAAGCATGTACGTTGCCTGACTCGCCCTGATTTGGTAGTATTGCATAAGTACTAATAAGTACTTATAGTTAGATTTTCTCTTCTTTGTGTTCTTTTTTCTTTCATACTAAAATGATTTCAAATATTTCTAAATCAGCAGAATGCATTTATTTGTCATTTGCCGTAGTTTCAATTTCAATGAGGAAAAAAGTGATATATTGATATTTATAGGCATTCAGGACATCTTTATGGAGCAGGTGTAGCTTTTGGTTTCTATGTGATTAGTGAAAAACATTCGGCTAGAAGAACTGAAATAATGAAACAATAGACAATTCCGGAGATATGTACTGACATAGTAATTTCATTAAAAGAGACATAAATATATTGTTAATAGTTATAAAAATTCTGCCCTGTGCTGAAATTTAAATGCATCTACGGATAGGTGAATATAGCACAGGAATTGGAGAATTAAAGAAACTTTGTTATTTTCATTTGGAGGCTTAAGGATCAACGGAAAACAAAACCGACTAGGGAAAGAATTTCATCTGCCACAAGATGGCGCCAAATACCCTCTGGCTCACATGCCAGCTTGCTTGGCTCGCTTGCCAGTGTGAAATCTGTATTTGAATTTGAGAATAAAATAGAAACTCAGTGTTTTAAGTAGTTAAAATAATTAAAATTTGAACCTAGCCATTACCGAGGATAGTTTAATCATAAATGAACTCATGAATTTTAATTACAGATATTAAATCCAGTTATTAGCTCACATTAAGTGATGGGAAAAGAAGTACATATTCATACTTGATAAGTTTATTCTTCTTTGAATGTCTTCAGCAAATTACAGTTAAAATTTTACTTTAAGCACAAGTAATACTGATAAAGTGAATCTTTCAACCTTACTTATTATGTCTATGATTGTAAATGGGTTTTAAATACTTGTTTAAAACTGATGATAGAGTTTTGTTTTGTTTATATTTGGTTTTGTTTTTTTAACACTCTTTTACATATAATTTCTGTATCTACACCCAGCAACTGATGGTAGCAGATACAGAGATCCACAGCCAAACATCAGGCAGAGGACTCTCTAAGTTGAAGGGAAGAAAGATTATAGGAGTCAGACGATTCAGGAACACCAGAAGAACACAGCAGTCAGATCCACAGAAACAGCTAAGTAGGGTTCATAGGGGCTCACAGAACTTGAACCAGTATTCATGAACCCTGCATGCACTAGATCTTCTTAATGTATGCTGTGGTTGTTTAGCTAGGGGTGGTTGCTTAGCTTGGGGTGTTTGTTGAATTCCTAATAATTGTAGTGGGGATGCATTTGACTCTTTTTCCAACTTATTACAACATTCTCCCTCTATTAGGGTTGTCTCATTCAGTCTTGACATAGGTCTGTGCCTGGTCTTACTGCATTTTGTTATGGGGAGATTATTCGATATCACTAGGAGGCCTGGTGATTTCTGAAGAGTATACAGAGAAGTGGACCTGGGGGAGGAGGAGGGAGGCAGAGAGGAGAAGGGACAGGAAACTAATGTAGTTGGGATGGATGTATTGTATGAGAGACAAGTAAATAAATAAAATTCAATTAAAACATATAAAATTGAAAACATTCAGTTTTTGCCTTGGTTTTTCACATGATACTCCTAGAAGCCGTAGTTTAAAGTATCTAATTACTTAATGCTTTTCTTTTCAAAGGAATAAAATTAATCTCATTGTGAAATGAAGAGTTTCCAGAGTCGCCAGTACAATCAAGCATATATATTATAGATACTTACGGTGAATTGCAAATCAATATGTGATATTCATAATAGTGAAATGGAGACATCGGTCAAATTTGTAGGCTTGTGTGGTGAGCAATGTTAAATGTGGAAACACAGTCTAGCTAAGGTTCAAGCGTTCAGTGGGAATCACAGTGGTATCCGTTACTCAGTGCTTCAAAGCTTCTTGATCAATGATGTCATAAAGAAAATGTGAAACCTGCCATCTATATTTTAAAGAAGATATAGCCTATTTTGTGTGAAAAGATAGTAGCAAGCAATTCAGAAAAAAAATCAATGTTGTCATAAAACAAAATCAAGGGGTGACAAAACTTTTAAAATTAAGTTTTAATTCAGTGCTTCAGCTTATTTCAGAAACATGGTAAATCTGCAGGGCAGTGGTGGTGCACGCCTTTAATCCCAGCACTGGGAGGGAGAGGCAGTAGGATCTTTTTGAGTTGGAGGCCAGCCTGATCTACAGAAGCTAGTTCCAGGACAGACTCCAAAGCTACAGAGAAACCCTGTCTCGAAAAGTCAAAAAAAAATTAAAAAAAGCATGTTAAATCAAAACTATATGTAGTCCATATAGTTTTTATTAAATGGTCTTTTATTTATTTGATAAATAAAGCTATACATTTACTTAAAATAAACCAATGGTGGAAGCTAAAATATTTGAGACTATAATATAATAATTAAATGACTTCAATGGCCTATGAGTTTTAAGAGGGAGAACAGTCATAACTATTTAGGAGATTTTCAAATATACACTTAAATACACACACATACATCACCAACACACACACACCACACACACACTAACAAGCACACATAGTACACAATGCATAGACACCACATATGCATACACTCACACACAAAACAAACACACACTCATACACACTCACACATGTATAAACATGCTTGCACATACACACACAGCACATGCACACACACACACACACACACACACACTGTTGTTTGTAACTTACTACTGAATGTGTTAAAAAAACATAAGAGGCAACACGTGTAGGAAAATAGTGGAGAGAACTAGAGAGAAGACTATATTGTTAGGAGCACTTGCTCTTGTTGAGTACAGCTGTTTGATTCTAAGCACAAATATGATTTAAGAAAAAGTTGTAGCTCTACATTCAGGAGATCTAAATGACACCTCTATCTGGACTCTGTGGGAATCAAGCATGTGTAGAGTGCACTGACATACAGGTATGCATAAACCCCATATACACACAGACACACATGCACATGCATGTGAGCATGCACACAAACACATAGATAGATAGATAGATAGATAGATAGATAGATAGATAGATAGATAGATAGATGATACATACATACATACATACATACATACATAGACAGAAAGACAGACAAACAGACAGACAGTTTGTGGTCAATAACTGCAGTGAAATGGCAAACTATATACTTTCTAGCTAATGATAAATTAATAAATAACTTAGATTTTTATTTATATTACTGAGCTGATTCAACAAACAAATTCTCTTTAAAATGCAAAAAAATATTTTCATTCTTTTTTTAAAAGATTTATTTGTGTACAGTGTTCTGTCTACATGCATGCTTGCAGGCCAGAAGGGAGCACCAGATCTTATTACAGATGTTTGTGAGCCACCATGTGGTTGCTGGGAATTGAATTCAGGACATCTGTGAAAGCAATCAGTTCTCTTAACCTCTGAGTCATTTCTCCAGCTCCCTGTACTTTCATTCTTAATCACAAATGTCATAAAATTTACAGATATTCCTCTCAACTTGCTCATAGCATTTATATAGTGAGGACATTTGTACCCTAAATGCAAACAAATAATGCGTGACAGAACGATTGTTTGAATGTTAAAATGAAATTGTGATATTAAAGCACATAACATTTGCATTGCTTATGGTCCTGAAACATAGAGTTCAAGGGAGCTTTAACAGCACACATTTTAGCAGTGATTATTTTATCTCCCCATGTGAACTTAGTGTTTTCTGTATTTATTGTAGCAATTCTCAGCATTCTCATCTTCAATGCAATATTATTTATTTACATGGAAGATTACTAGGGCCATTACAAAACACTCTAACAATGAAGAAAGATTAAGCAGAATGTGATCTCATAGAACAAGCTACTTGGCATCTGTCAGTTTAACATTCCCTAAATGACAATATAGAAATTCTTTCTGTGTAGCACTGAGTCTATAGAAAATAAAAAAGTTCATGTACATTTGCTTACATGTGGAAGAACACTGAAGGTCAATTTGGGTGTCCTTTGCTATTGCTTTAGATCTTAGTATTTGAGAGACTGTCTATTATTCTACTGGGAATTTTAACCCGTGGATTATTTTGAAGATGATTTCCTCTCCAGCTGTACTGTTGATTTTTTGTGATAATTTTTAGAAATATTAGCCATTAAAAGCCAGGCTGCGATTGCTCTTTTACCTGATGTCAATGAGTCCCTTGTTCAACTATTAAATGTGTGTCTTTACAAAGTTTAAATTGGTCCCTGAGATTTTCTACCTGAAAGCCATTCACAAATCATCTTAGACTAACCTTAAATCATTATTTTAAATGATGATTTTATACCATAATAGTGTTATCTCAAATAATATTTTCAATATTAAGGTTTTTAATAATTATAGTAAAGGAATGGTTGATGCCTAGTGATCTCCTAGTTTGGCACGGGTTAACTAAGTTTGACCCTTTAGCGCCACATCTGTTAGTCTCAGGTAATGCTCATAGAGAGGAATTTTCCTTCTCTGTGAAGTCCATTTCGAAGGACAAAAGACACTTAGTGAAGTTGAAAAAATTTTTCTTTCTATTGAACCTTCAGTTTTCTTCAGAAAAAAAAAAGGGTGTTCACAGGAAGCAGATTGAACATAAAGTTGTATTCACATTTTAGAGTGTAAGTTGATTTATCCTGGCCAGGAATGTAATTTTCTTCTTTTGAAGAATCTCAGCACCATAGTAGAATAAAAGACTTTTCTCAGTGCAAAAAAATAAATTATAGTAAGGGATTATGATAGAGATTAATTTAGTGGGAAAACTAATAAAGGAAAAAAACAGGATATAGTGTTGATAAGACAGATGATTCAGAGGATAAAAAAAATAAGAAAAAGGAAGTGTCACAGAGCTAGGTTTATGAGTCTCTCTTAAGGAGCTATGTAGCCTATGGCTTAGGACTGGTTAGAAAACATGATTAAGAAAAAGAACTGAGTTCTAGAAGCTAAGCTAGCTTAAATTCTTTTAATCTTAACTTTGGGAGATGTGTTTACAAATTTTGTTCTGTATAAAGACAAAAACAATGCTTTAAGTAATGACTTAAGGTTAGACCAAGATGTTTTTGTTAATGGCTTTGTTAAGGTAGAAAACCTTAGGAAACAACTTAAAATTCCAAAAGATACACTTTTAATAGTTAAACAAGAGACTCATTGAAGTCAGGGAACAATAACAATGGCAGCCTGGATATTTCTAGCTAAGATACCTTTCCTGCTAGAATGGTTTGGTAATCAGGGGTATTAATTCCTTTTACCATTTCTGCTCTCATCTTCCTGATATAAAGACTATTGATGAATGGGCAGGCACCCTGAAGATTGAGATTAGAGAAAACTGTTTATTTTTAATATATAAATATTTAGATTTGTGATCCTCTTAAGAATTTTAGATCTGTCCCACCGTCTCAGTAGGTGAACTGCACCCCTCGCGGTCCTGACTTCCTTGCTCATGTTCTCCCTGCTTCTGCTTCTCATTAGGACCTTGGGAGCTCAGTCCAGTGCTTCAATGTGGGTCTCTGTCTCTATCTCCATCCATCACCAGATGAAGGTTCTATGGTAATATGCAAGATATTCATCAGTGTGGCTATAGGAGAAGGCCAGTTCAGGCATCCTTTCCTCTGCTGCTCAAGAAACAAGCTAGAGACATCTCCTTAGACACCTGGGAACCCCTCTAGAGTCAAGTCTCTTGCCAACCCTAAAATGGCTCCCTTAATTAAGATATATATTTCCCTGCTCCCACATCCACCCCTCCATCATCCCAACCATCCCATTCCCTCAAGCTCTCCCCATCCTCCCCTTCTCTCTTCTCTCCCCACATCCTCCCTTATCCCCACCTCACCCTCACCCCCGTGCTCCCAACCCCTGCCCGGCAATCACTAAGTCCAGTTGGAATGGGATTGATGGAGCATGTGATCAAACCGGACTCTCTGAATGTGGCTGAGGGTGAAGGCTGACTGGCGCTGGGCTTTGATTCTACTGCATGGATGGGCTTTGTGGGAGCCTTGTCTGTTTGGATGCTCACTTTCCTGGAACTGGGGAGAGTGGGTAGGACCTTGGATTTCCCATAGGGTAGGGAACCCTGACTACTCTTTGGCCTAGATAAGGAAGGGGAGGGGGAGTGGGGAGAAGGGAGGAGAGGGAAGTGGAAGGAGGGGAGGAGGAGGAAATTTTTAATAAAAAAATTTTAAAAAAGAACTTTATAAGATTATTTTTGAGACAAGTAATAAAGTGATTGATCCTTTCTTTGTAATGGCAAAACGTAACCTGTCAGTAAAAGAAATGGTTGAGAAAAAATACCTTGCTTGCTTACAATCTTAATCTATAACAGACTACTTAGTCATTAATATATATGGGTTCTTGGTATGATTTTTTTTCACTTATAACACATAGAATGTTTAATCTGTGAGGTAAATGAGAAAAAAATTTTTAGTTGTATTCATTGTAATCATTGACTTAAAATATAGAATGTAATCACAGTGTAACTTTTATATTGCTTGAAAGATTTTGCTAAGACATATAAGATCTAAGGGAAAAAAAGACACAAGAGAAGTAGACTATTAGGAAATATGCAGAAGGAAAATTAGAAGGAAGGCATCAAGAGAGGAAAAAAAAGGATAACAGGTAAAAAAAAGAAATGGAACAGATAGAAAATTATAGAGAAACCCTAAAGCTGCATGTATGTGTGTGTTTTCCCTTTTTTGCATACCCCAGTGAGTTAAGTTTGGACATCCATCCTGCTCCAGAGAATTGTTTTACTCCTTAAGAGAGAAATGTCAAAACGAATGAATAGTTCACAGACTCCATAGGGTCTCCCTCTATCCCTGAGCTGCTGAAGGCTGGTCCTTGTAGCAGAGTTACTTACTAGACATTTGTATGCAGTATAATAAATCAGTCCATAGAAAAACAAATGATGAATGAATATTCTGGTTATTGGATAAGGAACAATGTTGACTTGAATGCAGAGTCTTGATGAATAGATGTTTTGAAAGGTGAAGGTAAGGGGTAATGCATGGTACTAGTAGAATTAGGGCCAAAATTGTATTAAATGATATGGATAAAAGTTCTTCCAAAACATTGGAGGTGACTGTAGTTCACAGCAATCTACTCTATATTTTATGTAATTCCTATAAGCATAAAGAAATAATAAAGAGTAGGAAGGATGATTACCAAGGTTTTGTTAAGCACTTATTATTTGAAAGTGTTGATATATTGTAATGCACCACATTAAGATGCAAAAATTAATGTGTACTAATCATAAATAAAGACAATTTTTGACAGATGAATAGCAATGAGGTAACAATTACATGGAGTCCCCAAAACTTCAGTTTGGAGCATGACAATTATTCTAGAAATTGCACCAACAAGGCTTCAATAAAATCAAAAGCTCACCTCAATTATTATTTGCTATATGTCTAAAATACATTCAATCCAAGAAAACAAGAGATCAATTAGCACGTCTTAACCCATTAGTGCAATAATCTTCAGTAGATTTGACGATCACTGATATAATTTGAGAACAATACTGTTACCTGTAAGTGACTTTATCTCAGGGTCACCAGACTATACACTTTGAGATCAAAAAGACTAGTTGAATTGTGGACTAAAAGTAATGTATTTCCAAAAATAAATTTCATTCCTGTTATTGGAGTAATTAAACGCAATTGAAATAATGAAATATGAGAAAAAACCTAAAAAAGAGAAAAAAACTAAAATTCACTGATTTGAAGGTATAAACTTAAAAATAAGAGGTCTGTAATACATAATAAATTTTTGTAATTGATATTTGCTGATCCAAAATGAGAGAACTTTTCATACTTTCAAAAATTTTATGATTACCTATTTCACAGATATCAAGTTCTTATTCCATAAAAAAAACCAAGACAGAAATACTGGCTATTCACTGGCTGCAGTGAAGTTTGAAATTTTTCCTCAGAATGTCATATAAGACAATCTAAGTTCAGAGTGATTAGATTTCAAACAATGTCACATTCAATTCTCTGGGGGGAAAACAACTCTATAAATCAAATGACAATGTTCATGTCCTTTGAAAAAGAATTGGTGTATCGATAGGGTTCTGAAAGGTCACATGAATAAATTTTCAGCTGAATCATAAAATGTTGTGTTTTATTTTTCACCTAAAAACAGTTATTTGTGTTTTTCAAAAGATTTAAGGATCTAGAAAGTTGTCAATATCTCAAATTACCTGACCTGATAATGCAATGCATTCCATATTCATCTTTCTCTACCTACCTCAGTAGAGTGAATCAAAAGTTGTAGTTTGTCAAAGACCAGTTTTGGGATATAAAGACAATCAATGGCAAATGTATTGAAGAATGTTAAAAGTGCTTATAAATTAGGAAAGTTTTGTAAATGACGTGAATCGAGATTCTCTCCAACTTTCCCATCAACATTAAAAGAACTAGATAACAAATATGATGGCATAAAAAGAGATCTGTAACAAAAATTCCAGATCTCACCACAAACATCAACATCAGAGTGAGTTTTGCCTTAATTGTTCACACCATCAGTATCTCTGTGAGAAGAAATGGGAACTCACAGAGCCCAGGAAAAGGCTCACAACATTACAGTCCCAGATGCTAGCAGGGACTAGCATTCCTGCTACAACCTGGGGGATTTCACCCAGTTTAGTTACTAAACATTCCACTAGTTTTGAAAAGTTTTAGAAGCAGATTTGACACCATATGTCAAAACATAAGATGTAAAAACCAATTAAGGAGACGTTCCTTCCTACACAGTCTTTCTGTGTAAGACTGTCATGAATTGGATTTACATGAAAGCAGGATATGGAGTTTGGTGAGAAAGAAAAAAAGATATAGAAAAGGTTGTAAAGGCATAAATACATAAACTAATAGAAAACAAGTCATTATGTTTTTAAAAATTATATGCATTAAAAAGTTTATCTTAAAATACAAGTTAACAAGAGAGTACAATTATGAAATGTCCTGGTAAAATGCTCTACTTTATAATGTGGGGGGAAAAAAGAAAAGGTAGTATCACATTGTTACTGAAAACTAAACAATTCAAAGAGATATATTTATTTTAAAAAGATAACCTTTTTAATCTGGTGTTTGAAAACAACGCTGATAAGAGGAAATAAGCGTAGTTAAGAATATTATGAAATAAAAATAGTAAAGTGATAAATGTGGATAAAGACTAAGAAATAAAACTAGAAGTCAGAGAGGAAAAGCTTAAATTTAAGAATACTCATAGGTGAGTAAACACATGCACAGACAATAAAATAATACAAGAAGCATGCTTAGAAAAATAGATCATCTTTAGAGAAAATATAGGTATGAGAGGAAAAAAAACCATACCATGGAGAACTGTAATTTATCAAAGAATGATCTGGGTGGCAATAGGTTACAAAGATAAATTCTAAAATTACAAGCAGGCAATATCTCCTAATATATGAAAGCAAAAATATTCATTCATAGACACACAACATATCTGTGTAGTCTCACCCAGAATAAGCAACTAATATATTGTAAAAATGTTGCTATATCTTTAAGAGAAAAAACATCTTAGGGTAGTTTGGCAAAAACTGTGTGATTTAAAAATAGCATGATTTTTTAATTACAGTTTTTCATTCAACCATCTCACCAGAAGAAAATGCAAGAGCATAATTTAGATACTACAGAAGAGAAAATTAGAGTCAATGATTATGAGTGCAACAAAATTTACCATTAAGAATAAGAGTGAAAACAGATATATAAAGAGCTTCAAAGGACATTGTTAACAAGATAGTTTTCTCAAAACTAGTAGAGGAGATGGCTCAAGTATGTAAAGTTAAAAAATAGGACACTGCTGGGGTGTTCTAGAACTGAAGTCTAAATATCCTGTGTGCTGGCTAGATTTATGCCTACCAGACACAAAGTATAGTCAGCCTAGAAGAGGAAATCTTAATTGAGAAAATACCTCAGTAAGATCAGGCTGTGGGACAGACTGTAGAGCATTTTCTTAATTAGCAATTGATGGTGAAGGGCCAAGCCAATAGTGTATGGTGACAACTCTGGGCAGGTGGTCTTGGGTTTTATAATAAAACAGCTTGAGCAAGCCCTGTGGAGCAATCCAATAAGTAACATACCTCCACAGCTACTTCTTTAGCTCCTGCATCCCGATGCCTACCTTGCTAAGTTTCCAGTTCTGATATCCTTCAGGGGTAGACAACAATGTGGAAGTGTAAACCAGCAAACCCATTGCTCCCTAACCTTGCTCTTTGTTCATGGTGTTTCGTTGCAGCAATAGAATTCCTAACTAAGACAAGTTAGAATCAATATAATGAGGTATGGCTGTTTGGAGGAAAATTGTAAAAGGACTTTAGATCATTGGCGTAGAAAAAAATCATTGAGTGGTAGGAATTCATTTAAGTGTTGGAATATAAGAGTGTTGAAAACAGTGCAGATGATGGAGACCTGAATTGTAATATTACAGAGTAAGGCAAAGGATCTGTTGAGTTATTTGAGTGAAAAATCTTTAATTCTGTTTATCTGGAGCTTCGATTAAGGTGACACCAGAACCACTAAAATAAAACCTTTGCTTTTTCTGGGACAACTGATATTGGTTAGTTAGAGCTGAAAAATCAACAGTGATTAAGAAGAGACCAGAATTATTGAGATGAAATCTTCAGTAAATTGTTTCCTGAGAATCAGCACACAGGAGCTTCATTTCCAAGATCACCAAATTTGTACAAATTGATTTTGGCAGTGTAAGAGTCACTCAGGTGGTACTGGTTTCAAAGGTCATGGATAACTGCTGAGACTTGCCACTGTGAGAGTCCAGGAGATGCCATTGGTGAAGGTACAGTCTTAGTATCAATTGAAGACCAGAGTGAAGTGTTCATGTGAAATTGAGGCTTGGCACTGTGAAGCTAGCTTGTGAGAGGCTATTTGTTAACGTGTGGCCCAGTTGCAGCAGAAGACCCCAGAAACGCGGAGATGTCAGTACCAGGAAATGGTACTTCACAAAATTTATGACAAAAGGATATGTGACTTGGTGAAATTTTGCTTTTGTTTCCACAAGAAATGAGAAGCTTTGGATTAATTCTGGGTTAAGAAAAATAAGGTTTGTTCAAGAAAGACCTCCCTGAAAAATCTCCAATAGGAGCAGATGACCTAGATGTCTGAGTTTTACATCCAGAACAGCCTCAAGACTGCTGACCAAGATGATGAAGCATCACAGAATATTACAATCAGGATTTTGCCATAATCCAAAATTTTCTTTTGGTCCCCATAATATTATCAACATCCCCAATCAGCAGGAAGTGTCCTGGAAAACTATGCCCACATTCCCTCAAAAAATGGATTATGGATGTTTGTCTTTGTTTAGAGTATAGGTTGTAAGTTATTATTGATAATGGTCAAGACAAAAAGCTAAACAGAGAAGATTAGATTCAGAGTTCTTGTTTTGAAATTATAAAAAGGGGGAAGTACTATGGGACAATGGTCTTCTACCCTGTAAAGACTTGTCACTTGTATTGCTTTAATAGAATAGTGACTGGCCAGTAGCCAGGCAGGATGTATAGGCAGGACAAACACAACAGGAGAATTCTGGAGAGAGGAAAGGCTCTGTCTGCCATTGTCATCCAGACACAGAAGAAGCAAGTTGTGTATGCCTTGCTGATAAAAAGTACCAAGCCACATGGCTAACACAGACAAGAATTATGGGTTAATGTAAGTAATGAGTTAAGAAGAAGCCTGAGATAATATGCCAATCAGTTTTTAATTAAAGTAGACCTCTGTTTATTTCTTTGGAACTGAACAGCTGTAGGAACAGGTGGGACAGTAACCTCTGTCAACAGCTGTTATAGTGAGAACTTGGGGGTGAATGAGATGGAAAGGTTTGTGGCTTAAAGGTGATGTAACTGTGTGTCAAGTTAACAAGTGGTCAATTGTGTCTGATAATTTATGTCAACCTGACAGAAGATAAAGTCACTGGAAAGGAAGGAGCTTCCTTTGGGAAAATGCCTCCATGTAATCCATCCAGAGCTCTTTGTGGGTGGTGCCACCTTTGGGCTAGTTGTACTGGGTTCTACAAAAAGCAAGCTGAACATGTCATGAGGAGCAAGCGAATAAGCTGCACCCATCTGAGACCTCTGCATAAGTCCCTGTCTCCAGGTTCCTGCTCTGTTAGATAGAGTTCCTGTCTTGACTTCATTTAATGACGAACAGTGATATGGAAATGTAAAACAAACCCATTCTTTCATACATGACTGTTTAGGTCATGGTGTTTCATAAAACTAATACAGTGCATTGTCAGAGTTTTATCTTTGTCCCTTGCAGACCTTTTACATATATGTTATGATTTCCTGTTTCTCGTTTTTATGAGATTTCTGTGTGTGCAAATGTATGTGTCTCTGAAGACATGCATACTTCTTTACCTTTTTCTTCGCTTTTTTTCCTGCTTGTTTGGTTTATCCTATTCTACTTTGTTTGCTTTTACTAATATAATAATAATAATAATAATAATAATAATTATTACATTATTTTTATCCCAATCAGAGAGAAAGGAAAGGGTATGGACTTGGATGTTATGGGAAAGGGACTTTGTGGGGGAATTGGAGAAGGGGAAAATATAATCAGAATATATTTTATGAAAATAATATATTTTAAATTAAAAACAAACACATGTGGCACCATCAATAACCTCTTATATTTTGAGAGGAAAGTACGTAAATAAGATTAAAACAAATCATAGTAAATATTAAAAAGGGGAAACACAATAATGAGAACATTGGTCTACACCTTGTTTATAATAATTGTTACATAATTGCATAATTTTTTGAAAAGTCATTAAACTGTAATTTAACTAGTGTATTAAATTATATGTAAATAATATCTTAATGGATTTATAAAGCAAAACTTCTCCAATTATTGCTATATTTTTAAGCTTTCTCCAGCTAGTCTTCCACTCTGAAGCCAGGGATAAATGCATTTCAAACAGCCAGCATATAAGCCATAGCAAAATGATGATGCCTTTAGAATTAAAAAGGCGAAGAAAACCTTCTAGGTCTTTAACAGTGATTACTATTGTGGAAATATGTGTTTCTAGGATTTATGAAATCCTGATTCCGTGACCTGATTTGAGTACCTGAGTATTTATCTTGTCCTAATTCATTAAACAAAGACATGTACTTTAGGAATGTAATATGACAAGTCCTAAATAATAACTTAGAAAAGTACTGTGTTCTAGAGTATCAAATCACCAATTATACTTAGGAAGGTAAAGTTATGTATACACAGAAATGCAGACACATTTGGAGGTCTCTGTATTTATATAAATATATAAACAATTAACTTTGTCTACATTTATACATATTAATCTAATCTGTACTAGGGCCCAAGGTTACAATGGAGAAAGTGATAGATATATCTGAGAGAAGGGGCAGGAAAAGGGTGTTATACCTGAACTTAGCATATGCAAACATTTTTCTTGACATTATTTTTTCAATAATATACATGTCATTTTTATTATGTATTATAAATAAAAATTAAGAATTTCAAAGGATACCAATTGCGAAGCCATTATTAATATTATTTTGTGTATTTAAAACTAACTACGTATAGAAATTTAGTTTAACTTTTTGAAATTGAAAGAAGAAATAATAAAATTATTTTGATTTATTATAACATGATAGCTGCAATAATAGAAAAATTGCTTGATATATCTTTTTAATGTAAAGTTATTGTTTATGAAGTTGAAAGAAGAGATTTGAAGGAGATAGAAGTCCTTAGAATGTATTTTGATTCTGTTTTCACAATGATATTATAATATAAAAATGAGTGAATAATAACACTGACATTTATAACTGCCATAATATTCCAGTTCCTATGGTAAGTAGCTCTCTTTCTAAGCAAAACTGTTACTATCTTAAATTTCTGTCCTTAAAGACATTGTGCCTTTAGAAATCTGTGTCCCTAGAAAGTCATGCATGACTCTGAGGCTAATACAAATAAGGTTTAGATCTAACACACAAATTCAACAATGTTAGAAGACTAAGATTCATATGTAGAATAATATTATCAGAAAAAAATAATCCCTAAACACGAATATCTTAACAAAATTTAGGGCTTTCCCATTCCTGTTCAAAAATTGTCTCTTTTGTCTTAGAGATGCCATTTTACTTATTTTTGGCCACAGTTTCACATATCCATTCTCATTAAACTAAGTATATTTATTAATTTATAGTTCTACCACAGTCACCTAATAACAAAGCAATAAGCTGTCATTTGCGACTATGTTGCTTTGCTGTAAACTTGTTTTTTCAGCAGAGGTTGAAACTATTATTATTGTGTACAACCTTGGTTATTCCTCAGACAAGTCAGTCACAAAACTAGAGGACCAAGGCTCAAGAAGAATGTAAAAATAAATTTATATTATTGAATAAAATACAAAATTAATAATGTGGAATATCAATGCAGCTTTCTCAATTAGTGCCAGTCTTCAAAAGATATTTAATATTAGCAGGAATTCATGCAAACTCGATGAAAAGAGAAGAAACACAGCTCCAGTTCATGAAAATTTATATCTTATGTTTTTAAAGTAAGTTTAGCCTAAAATGACTTTGCCTTGAAATATTTACACATGATACAAGGAAAATATTTTATATGAATTCATTTGAGTTTCTTTCTTCAAGGGAGGAATCAAAGTCTTTCCTAACCCACATGTTGAAATTCAAATTATATTATCTTAAGGAATTGAGAACTTAAAGTACTTGATAGAATTGTCTCACAAGAAAAGAATATTTGGTTTCGTAGATTTCCTTCTTTACTTTTTGCACATAATGTCATGTGTGTTGCAAGCGTTTGTGAATAGCATATCTAGGAAAACACAATTTAAAAAAGGAAATGAACTGATAGAATGTTTGAGAATATACAAAGAACAATGGAAATGTTTGCCTATTGTAGCGACCAGTGAGTAAACTAAAATAATTAAGATTTAGGAGTCACACTGACTAGGTATTGTTGGGCTTCCAAATACCAGGCAGCATTAAGATGGTTAGATACTCATCTAGTATGAAGTTTCAGAAATATTTTTAGATTATTTCAGGGTTGTAGTGACAGCTTTATCCTTCTGCATCTTCAGTGACACAGGAAATGTCATTGTTTTCTGTAATTTCAAAACTTGGAGTTACTTTTCTGACATCTGTATATCTGGGATACACTTCCATGTCTGATCCACTTCCACAGGTTTCCCTGGACACTTTGGGTAGGCATGCATAGGACTCCATACCTGGCCCCATGACACAATGATAAATAATTTTATAGTCTTTTTTTCCTGTTATACTTGGGAGAGTGACTGGCCTCAAAGCAATAGCTTGAGAGTTTACTCAGCAAAACCTTAAAATCCAGACCATACTTTGTTTAAACTTTCTTTCTTTCCCAAGAGCAGAAAATATATTCTAGAAACCTTTGTGGACTTTCAGAAAATTCTATCAATATCTAAGGAAAATTGCAATGAAGGTATATTTGTACCTCACATGAAGTTAACAAAGGGGTGCTTAGAAATGCTTTGTAAAAAAAGGAAAGTTCCAATCTCCTCAAAAAGTTATTTTTTTATTCTTTGTATACCTAGAGGTTCCTCAAGATGTACTTTTGCAGGCATGAAATGCTAATTTTGTTTTTGATTTGTCATTCATTGTCCCACTCTGAATCACAGACACATAAACAAACAAACAAACAAATGAATAAATGCATACATAAATGTATGTTTAAATATGGAAGAAATGTATGCATGAGCGTGTGCATCTACAATAACCAGTACACAGCATATTTTAATTTTCAGGAGAATTATGTTCATATTTGAAGATACTGCCTAATGATTTGGGGGAAAATATAACATTATCTTTAGTTAATATGACTGCGATTAAATTATTTCTACTAACTCTTCTGCATGGTTGTATGAGTTTGAATAGATAGCATTTATTCATAATCTTAGAAACTAGACTTTAAAATGCTAATAAACCCAATTAAAAAATGGGGCTCTGAATTGAACAGAGAATTCTCAACTAAAGAAGTTCAAATGGCCAAAAGACACTTACGGTCATGGTCAACCTCCTTAGCAATCAGGGAAATGCAAATCAAAACAACTTTGAGATACCATCTTACACCTGTCAGAATGGCTAAAATCAAAAACACCAATGATAGCTTTTGCTGGGGAGGATGGACTAAGGGGAACACTCATCCAATGCTGGTGGGAATGCAAACTTGTGCAACCACTTTGGAAATCAGTGTGGCAGTTTCTCAGGAAATTCGGGATCAACCTACCCCAGGATCCAGCAATACCAGTCTTGAGAATATACCCATGAGATACCCTAACATACTAAGAAGCATTTGTTCAACTATGTTCATAACAGCATTATTTGTAATAGCCAGAACCTGGAAACAACCTAGATGCCCCTCAATGGAAGAATGGATAAACAAAGTGTGGGATATATACGCATTGGAGTACTATTCAGCGGTAAAAAATAATGACATCTTGAATTTTGCATGCAAATAGATAGAAATAGAGAACACTATCCTGAGTGAGGTATCCCAGACCCAAAAAGATGAATCATTAGTGGATTCTAGACATTAATAAAGGACAGTGAGCCTATAATTCTTGATTTTAGAGAAGCTAAATAGGAAGGTGAATCTAAAGAAAAACATGTAGTTATCCTCCTGGATATTGGAAGTAGACAAGATTGCTAATCAAAAATTGAGAGCCTTGGGGGTGGGGATGGGGTGAGGATAAGGGGAGAAGGGTAGAGAGAAGTGAGAAGGGAGGATGGGGAGAACTTGGGGGAATGGAATGGTTGGGATGGAGGAAGAGTGGATATGTGAAGGGGTGTGTTCGATCGGTAGGTAAAAATTAACCAAACTAGCATAATATAAAAGATTTAGCTTTAATAAACAGAAGAAAGGAAAACTTACAAAACCAGGGTTCCAGCGATCCGAGAAAGCAGGGGGCAAAGAGAGGAAGCAGCAAGTGCACATGGATCTTTTATTTGTTTTGTGTGATCCCAGGGGGACACACCCTAAGCAGAATGTGATTGGCTGAAGTTCCTCATCAGATATGGGAGCAGGGAAGTATAGATCTTAATTAAGGGGGACATTTTAGGGTTGGCAAGGGACTGGACTCTAGAGGGGTTCCCAGATGTCCAAGGAGATGTTCCCAGCTTGTTCCTTGAGCAGCTGAGGAGAGGGCACCTGAACTGGCTCTATCCTGTAGCCACACTGATCAATATCTTGTATATCACCATAGAACCCTCATCTGGTGATGGATGGAGATAGAGACAGAGACCCACATTGGAGCACTGGCCTGAGTTCCCAAGGTCTAAATGAGGAGCAGAAGGAGAGAGAACATGAGCAAGGAAGTCAGGACCCCGAGGGGTGCGCCCACCCACTGTGATGGTGGGGCTGATCTAATGGGAACTTGCCAAGGCCAGCTGGATTGGAACTGATGGAGCATGTGATCAAACCAGACTCTCTGAACATGGTTGACAATGAGGGCTGACTGAGCAGCCAAGGACAATGGCACTGGGTTTTGATTCTACTGCATGTACTGGCTTTGTGAGAACCTAGTTTGTTTGGATGCTCACCTTCCTAGAACTGGATGTGGGGGGAGGACTTCCCACAGGGTAGGGAACCCTGACTGCTCTTTGTACTGGAGACGGAGGGGGAGGGGGAGTGGAGGGAGGGGGAAGGAAATTGGAGGAGGGAGAATGTGAAAATCTTTAATAATAATAATAATACCTAAAAAAGAAATGCTCATGAAATAATTGAGACAAATAAATAACTTTATTGCTGAAAAAAAAAAAGAAAAGCAAATTCCAGGATTTTGTTCTATAGCAATAAGTATGTTCCTCACTAATACTCAGGACAGGACATATAATGTGTAGTTAGGACAGTTATTTGGTCATTTTCCCTCACATATTCCTAATATCCATTTATAAAAGTACAAAGATGCGTATTCATAACTTGAAAACATTAAGCAAAATTCTTATAAAGGATATCTGTAAGTTTTTGAGATATAATTTAATTTTATGTGCATGAGTGTATGCCTGTGCATCACTTGCAGCCAATGCCTATGGATGTCATTTCAGTATTTGTAGATGCCTATAGCTCTTTGTCTAGGGCAGGGAACCTATTAAACTACCCCCTTCCTCTTTAGGATGTCATTTGGTACTAACTTACTTGTAACCTTGTTTGTACAATGACTTCTAGAAGAGACATTTACAGCAGGCTGTTTAGTACCCTGAATTTTTGCCCAATTATTTATTGCTTGGCAAAACTAAGTGGTTAAATTTGAAATCATATACACACTAGCAAAAAAAACTTAGTGAAATTTTATATATAAGTATATGAAAATTATAATCAAATATAATTATGAATATAAATTTTGATCAAGTAAAAAGAGGCTATGAATTTGAGATTGGGATGATTAGGATAGATTACAGTGAGAATGTTAAGGAATGTTTGCAAGGAGAAACTGAAGGGAAAAGTGATACAATTCTTTATAAATTAAAAATATATATTAAAATGTAAAAGAAACAGGTCAAAAATTAAAGCTATTTTTTACTAAAATAAGTGTTGTCAATCATTCTTTAGTCTTACATATCTGTATTAAGTATTGAAAAATAGGGAAATGAAAAGTGTTCAACTACTATAATTAAATCAATATATTGTCCTCTAAAACATTAAAAATAATGAGCAGGATGATGAAGGACATGATACCCACATCTGAGATGTCCAGCAACCATTTCTTACTGAATTTCTAGTTTAAATATTTATCCATTTAGGAAACCAGTTTAACAACTATGACTGTGCAGTGAAAGTTCATGACATTAAAACTTAGGTAAAGGAAAGAAGAGGTTCATTAATTTAAGTAAGGAGAGTTACCAGATCATCTCATTACCACAGCACAAAATAGTATCAAAATAGTGACAAACCTGACAAACTAAATTTAAGCCCTAAGACTCACTCACAAATGTAAGGGAAAATTCAATTTCCACATTATTTTGTCCTTTAAATTCCACACGTCAAGGCAAATCACACACACACACACACACACACACACACACACACACACAAACACAAAAAGCAAATAAATGAATATGAAATTGTTTTATAGTAGTAACTATACAACTTTTCCTTTACACATTTTTTAAATCATTCACACAAAACATTTTACTTTGATAAATTAATTTCATTTCAGATACATTGTGTTATGTGATGTATATTTACCTATGTACATTCATGAAAACTTTAATATAACAAACCAAAAATACAGAACTCAGGACTAAAACAGGTGTCTCTAGAGGTGGTACAGAGAGTGTAGAAATTATAAGATCATGGATAACACACACACATACACACACACACACACCAGGCCTGATAAATCAACATAATCAAAGGTCATTTTGTCTCACAGAGACCTAGATAGCATGAATAAGGCCTGCTTGGATTTGTACCAGGTCCTCTGCATATATATTACAGTTTAAAATTTAGGTTTATATGGTATTCTTGATTTTGTGGATGAGTGGGTCTCGGTTTCTTGGTCATTTTCTTGGTTTCTTTTACTTCTATTAGTTTGTCTTATCCAACTATAACTTAATAAGTTTTGTTTTGTCTTATCATATAATGTTTACTTATATTTTATTACTATCCCTTTAATCTGCTTGCTTTGTACTCTCAGACAGTAAGGGACTAGACCCAGATGAGAAGGAAAAGGAGGAAATGGGAGGAGGGAGTAGAGGGATGAGAAGCTGTAATCATGATATATTATGTGAGAAAAGAATCTATTTTTATAAAAGGAATAAAAATCTAAAATACAATAGAAAAGACAAAACATGTGACTTGCCTCATTTCTATGATTATTAATTCTCAATAAAACACAAATCAAAATAAAAATGAGTTTAGTTGTGTTTTAGTCTCTTTTAATTATGCTTTAAAAGGAAAACTGGGGCACTTGCAATGTTATCATATTCTAAAAGTAACAAAATTGAAGAGTACAAACCAAATCTCTGTGCGATTACAGTTCCAAATGTGGTCTTTGCAATTACTTAAGTGTGTGTTTTTTGCATTAGGATAAATGTTCAGCTTCCATTTCCATGGACTTTTTTGCAGTACTGAGAATTCTATAAATTTGAATTTATTAAGGATTTCTACTTCATTATTGGGTCATCATAAAAGGCAAAATAATAATATAACAAATTCCCAACACAATGCACAAAGGCAAATAACTATAAAATATTTGTCAGTTTCCTCACCTACTACAAACTTATAATCAACATAATGTCTCAGATAGTATAATGTCTCATGATTAATCTGGGGTGATGAAATAGCTCAACTGGTAAATACACTTCCCTGAAATCTTAAGAACCTGATTAATGATCCCTAAAACCCATGTCAAGGTAGATGGCAAGAATATATTGCAAAGAATTGTCCTGGCACATCCACTTGTGCCTATTGGCACACATCTTGAAGTCATTAATAAATATTCTAAAGGTAATTTATTCTAAATAATACATAGGATATTCTTAACATTACAAAATTGTTCTAAATTATATGAGAATTTTATATATGTTAGTGGCACCACCCATATTTTAGCATATTAAAACATTGATTCTTTTGATTGAAGTGTTGATGCTTTGTTATTTATAACTATATACATATGCATAATAAGCACCTTTAAACTGATGTTGACTCTTGTCATCTGTGTATGAGCAATGTTTGATTTTCCTGATGCTAATTATTGTAGGATATAAAGAATGTTATGATCATATTAAAGCTATTAATGTAATTTACAAGGTTTTCTACATTTGATTGTCTATGTATACTATTGACTCTATTAATTTTCAGAGCCTTTGAATATAAGCGGTTATGGGAGAATTGCACTGTCATGGCCATAGGTAAATCATGTAATATGCTCCACTGGATAAGACCTCTTAAAATTATATTGGAATCAATAAATATGATCTGGACAAAGGATGGAAGCCTTTATGGTAGGGTAATGACAGAGTCACAGTAAAGCAAAAATATAAGTGTAGGTTTAGGGAATTCATTGCCAATGTTGGTCTTTCACTGGCTTTAGTTGGAGACAAGGTGCCACTGATTTCACTAGGTTTCTGTCTCTGGTTTATAAGGCTGATTTATTGAGAACAATAAATCATATGTGACTCTTAAATTATGTTTCTGTTCCAAATATAAGACGCTTTGATAAGAACTATTACTTGTTCTTGTGTTTTCATCCATAGAAAGCTTCATAGTATGAAAATGGAAAAATTAATTTTCTGGGACACATCTAGAATCTTAGTCAGGATTTATCCTACACTTTCACTATTGGAAATCTCTGCTGAATTGAAAGGTTTGCCATTTCTACTGTTTATGGGATGCCTCAGTCTGGTTCCTGGTTAAATTTGCTGAATTTTCTAGAGTACTGCTGTGAGAAGGCAAAATTGCTAGAAGATTAATTAAGATTTATTGCTGGGTCCTGAAGGAAGGTGGAAGAGGAAGAGGAGGGAAGAAGGAGAGGAGTGAGAAGAACATGAGGAAATGGGATAGTTGAGAATGAAGGAGGACAGAGATGAGAGCAAAGAACGAGATATCTTGATTGAGGGAGCCATTATGGGGCTAGAAAGAAACCTGACTCTAGAGAAATCCCCACGAATCCACAAGAATGAATCCAGCTAAGACCCTAAGCAATAGAGGAGAGGGGGTCCGATCTTGACTTTCCTTATAGTCAGACTGATGAATATCTTAAATATCACCATAAAAACTTCATTTAGCACCTGATGGAAACAGAAGCTGAGACCCGCATTGAAGTTCTGGACTTAGCTCCCAAAGTCAAGTTGAAGTTCGGGAGAAATGAGAATATGAGCAAAGGGGTCAAAACCATGATGGGTACACACACTGAAACAGTCAACCTGGAGCTCACCAACTCCAGCCTGGGAAGGAATAGGCATAGGACCAAACTAGTCCATCATTTTGTGGTTGAAAGTTGTAAGGCTGGGGCAGACTCGAAGGGCCACTTGCAGTGGAACTAGGATTTATGCCTACAGCCTGTATTGACTTTTTAGGAACCTATTCTCTTAGGCTGATACCTTGCTCAGCCTATATACATTAGGGAGGGCCTTGGATCATCCCCAAAGTCATGTGTCTTACCCTTCTGAGGATTGGGTGGGTTTGTGGTGGGAGGGTATGTCGAAGGAATGGGAGGAGGGAATAGAGTGGGAACTTGCATTGTTTTGTATAATGAAAAAAGATTGTTTTCTTTTAAAAATACTAAATAATAAAATTAAAAATAAAATGCGGGTTTAAATCCTTGAGTGATCTGTGCACAGTAAATCTAGATTTAATAAATTGCTGATATTTATTAACTAAATGACCAAAAAGATTCTTTAAATTTCAAACCTTGGATTATCTCACCAATAACATTTGCATTATAAAGTACAAACTTTACAGAATTTATGAGGAAAACAATTTTCACCAAGTTATCAGTTAATAAATGTTATCCTGGGTCATGAACATGCTGAATATTGAATCAACAAGTGGACTGTCATCAGACAATGATATGTAAAATTAGATTTCTGACCATGGGCAACCATAATTGCTCATTAAATCAATTGCTTTCACAGAAGAAAGATTTTATAAATCCACCCTAAATTGTATACCTGCATAAAGACAAATGCTTTCTTTAGTAATAGCACAAGATAAATGATTTTTGGAGGAATTTGATGTAAAGTGACCGTGACTTGATTAGTAACTGACTGCTTTCCTAACATTGTATCTAGCTCTTCTGTTTTAGTTAGCCTGCCATCAACCTCCCCACAGCAACCATCTCCAACTTAGCCATATCTTTAACCTCCATTTGTTTTCATAGTTCTGTACTTTTCCACTTGTCTTTTCGAGTCTTTGCTAAAACTCAGGTAAAAATGACTGGCTTGCTTTCAAACCAAATAAATCACCTTGACTTTTCTTATTCATTTAGCTTTGATAGTGCTTTACACAATGAGACAATAGTAAACGTTCTTGACCTTGTTGCCTTATACATCATACAACAAGGCGCAACGCAAGTGTCAGAAAAACATTTTTGCATATGTAATTCAGTTACGTGAAACCTGATTATTGCCTTACCAGCTTTTTTTGTGTAATTAGCTGTACTTATCTTACATATCACAACACTTTCTCTAGATAAGCACCATACTGTCCTGCACTTACCCTGTCTTATAGTCAAAAGTTCAAGTTGATTCTTTTACTGGTATAAAAAAAACCCAAATTTTAAGAAGTTGTACATGATTTCTTTATTTAGAATTCAGATCCAGAGGGATATATGAACACATTCCCTCTACCTGTACTTCTATCTTTGAGTCAGTTCAATAGCACTTTTGAAAAATTGTTACTATAGTGTTGTTAATCATTATCCGAGATACTTAGGGTAGTCAAAAATACATAACAAATTTTAGTGCTTTCATAATTTATCTAAGGAAATGATACAAGTAATATTCAGTAAAAATAAAACATTTGAAATAAATTACTTAATGTAGCCTAAAAAGATATCCTTGTCCTATGAAAGGTCTTCCGAGTAAGGAATATAGACAATAACTAGGAAAGATGATGACGTTTTACCTGGGATAATCGGGCACATCTCCTACAGAAGGTGATATCTGAGCGACTACTGAACATAGACTACACTACTGTTCAGTCATACATCTGGCAAAAGATGCTGCTTCAGAAGAAGTTAAAAGCAAAACTCTGAGTTGTGTACAGGCTGAACTGAGCCCAATGGAATACAGAGGCCATCATGGCTGGAGTAAGGAGATTATGGTGAGAACAAACGAAAGAAAGTTCAAATATATACAGTTAAACTAAATATTTTTAAAGTAATTTTATAGAGGAAATATCTCATGTGTCCAACATGAATGACATCACTGTTCCAAAAATACATGGGTTAAAATTAAAATCTCAGTGCAAGTTAACAGGTTACTACTCTATGAGTTATTAGCTAGAGAGACCCCCACCACAAGTAGATGTTAAGAACCTTTTGCAGCTGGGTCGTGGTGGCGCACAACTTTAATCTCAGCGCTCGGGAGACAGAGGCAGTCGAATCTCTGTGAGTTCGACACCAGTTGGGTTACAAGAGCTAGTTCTAGGATCGGCTCCAAAGCTACAGAGAAACCCTGTCTAGAAAAACAACAACAAAAACTATTTAGTTTATTATCCAGGCAGTGGTTGTGTATGTCTTAAATCCCAACACTCAGGAGGCAAGGGCAAGTGGATCTATGTGAGTTTGAGGCCAGCCTGGTCTAAAAGAGCTATTTCCAGTTTAGCTAGGATTGTTACATAGAGAAACTCTGACTCAAAAAAAAATAGTTTGTCTTTTATATAAAGTGTAAAATTTCATTAATTCAGTCTTTAGTTTGTCTTGAATTAAAATAGAATTATATCATTTTCCATCCCTATTCTCTCTCTATTCTCTCCCATGTATTCTCTCTTCAAACCTCTGTTTTTCCTCCCAAATCTCAAGTTGACAGCCTCCATACCTTTGATTTTTATTGTTATGTGTGTACTCACAAATATGTAAATTTAGCCAGCTTTATTTGTTTTTGTTATCTGTGTATATTTGTTTTCAGGGCTGGTTACTCTCCATATAACAAGTAATACAGCTCATTCAGATAGAAACTAATCCTCCTCTAAGTAAGTCAAAAGTGCTTGTAGTTCTTTGTATAGGGGCTGTATCCTGCAAAATTCTTCTCCTTCTACCTAAATATAATCTTTGATATTGCCAATGTTCTGGTCTTGCTTATATAACAATTTCTACGATATTTTATCACCACAGACTTCCTAGTATTTTGGCTTCTACTATATATTGGTTCTGCCTAACACAATGTTTCTTACACATATAAGAAGAAACTGTGAAACAATTGTATCCTTTCAAGCTGGGCTTCCAATAACCTGTTGATGTCATCATTGTATCCAATTGTGGTTTTCTAGGATGGTCTTTGTTTTAAAAGTCTTTTTTGATGTTGGGTGATTGCTGCACTTCTCTGTGGAAATAACAATGAGGTTTAGAAAATATTAAGGAATTATGATCTGAAAAAATGTCAGTAGTATATTCTTTTCTAATATCTATGATCTCACTAGCTTAGGGAATCTGGATAAGATTTCAGTATCAGGAATGATTTCTCTCCTGTTGAGTGGGTCTTAAATTAAATTAGATATCCACTGGCCAGCATTAGCATGTTTGTGCATTTCCAGATATCTTGCTATGCTGGTAATTGTTGTAGTTTATACATGTTGTGGTTTGTCAGAACTGTTTAACTGATTCCTTTCCTTGTCACTTTACATAGCATTTTCTAGTCCCATGGAAGCTACTTTCTAGGCATGTCACTCTCCGGTCAGATCCATCTCAACATCTTTAAGTCTTGTGTCCCAAGTGTGCTCTGTTATCAGCAATAACAATCCACCATCGACTCCTGGTAAGAACTGTTTGAAAGGAATCAGTGACAGATTCGAGAGAAAAAAATCAGTAGTAGTTGTAATGTATTGATAGTATCTAGCAGATACTGGCAGAGGTCAGAATTGCTAGAGGTTTGAAAATATACAGAAAACAACCCAGGAAGAGACATATGGGAAAAGGGAGAAATGCCAGGTGTGGGAAAGATTGGCAACATTTCAAATTCACGAAATGACTACATGATTATAAAGGGGTATCACTATATAATTTGTAAAATTATATAAATTACGGTGGTCTACACCTCTTACATTCTGGTGACTAGAAATAACTTAATATTTCAGACAATTGTGGAATTAGTAAAATCATTTAAGATTTTTTTGCACAAGATAAATAATGATATACATATAATTATATAAATACATATTACTACATTTATGTATATATATTCTATACCTATATTTATTACTGGAGCACTGTATATGGAACAGAAAATAAGATTTTAAAAAAATTCTCCACATTTTTCCCCTGCAATAACAATAGAAGTACAGTTATAATCATTGATGTGGGGAAATATTAATTGAATAAATATTTGTATAATATTTATAGTATCTAATGGAAGTTCAGGGACTGTTTATACTCAGTACTTAAGTATATGATTTAGAATATGTTATGGGCTTTTCAAAAATTCTCCTTGGTCCTTGACGTTATTATTGGTAGGAAACAAATAGCAACCCAACAAAAAAATAAATTTAGAAAAAATAAATAAATTGAACACTGTCAGCTTAAGAAAGTTAGTGGTGTTACTTTTGACCTAGAAAAATAGGGGATCTTTTTACAAATTGACCTATATTAGATATGATTAACTTCACATATGTGGGAATCACATCATATATTTACTAGTAGATATCTCAAAAGATAAGAAAATATGATAGATTTTTGATAGACTTTTATATCATTTTTCTATTGAATATCTTGTATAATTGGTTTGCATGAGAATACACCCCCCCACACACACACACATTGGACTCATATTTTTTTATATTTATTTACCAAGTTGTGGAACTGTTTAGAAAGATCTAGGCGGTGTGGCCTTAAAGGAGATGGAACACTAAAGAAGGTTTTGAGTTTTCAGAAGACTTGTGCCATTTTCAATATGCTCTCTGCTTTCTGTTCTCAGATCAAATGTGAGCTCTCAGGTGTTTTTGCCACCCTGTCTTTGTTTCACCATCAATAACTGTGATCCTCTGAAATTGTAAGCACCGTTATACTCTTTTTTTGTTATAATAAATTGCCTTGGTAATGCTGTTTTGTCAAAGTAATTAAAAAGTAACTAATACAATTTCACACAAAAGTAGGCACATCTGACATCCTGAAATAATGTATATTACACCAAATGGGATTTATTATTTGAGATATGGGAGATGACAATATTGTGCTGTTTCTTACGAGTGTACTACCTGTTGTGAACTTTCCAGATACTGAAGTAAAAATCTGCCACCATCCACCATAATTTGAAGGCCAAAATGAGAGAGAGAAATAGGAGTCCTGGCAGTTAGTTATTGTCTTGGATCATGCATGCCACAACAACTGTGACATCTTCTCAGACTCATGCACGAAGAAGAGAGAAAATGATTTTCTTTGTCATAAAATATATTAGTTTTCTTCTTATTTTCCTACTTGAAGTGGAAACAACTTGAGCAAACATAGGACTAAACTAAATATAATCTCTTTTACCACACAAGAGTAAATAAAAGTAAATATTAGGAAGAAAAGCTATGCTATTAGTGAAGTAAAGTATATACGTTGTTTAACTGGCCACAGCGGAAAGTCAGCAAGGGCAAAAGAATTGGGGAAGGCAGTAGATGCTGGGAAAAGGCACACACGGGGAACTTAAAATCCAATTCTGCTGTCTGGTTAAAGAAGACATAGAGGAAGAATAATACATGAATACATGACTCTGTGCCTGAGAATATATTCTCAAAATGTCTGGAGGAATCTAGTATTTTTCAACACTTATTTACAGACTGACTCAGAAAGACAGAATTAATCTTGTATCTTTTACTTCTTGTGTTGATACTCCATTTAACAACACCAAAACTATTATTAATCAAGCTCATCCACAGTGATCCAAAACCGGTTCTTCCTCTGCTCACGAGTAGAATTTATATTGTTCTTGAAATGCTTCCCAAGTAATTTGGCAAACTAAAATTCAAAGTACATTTATTTTAGTTAAGAAACACCAAGCTGAATAATTACATTTGAGCTTTATTGTTGTAGTATCTGAATTATCTTTGTAAAAAATTACAATAGCAAAGCTATTGATGTCATAATTTCTGCTCAGGCCTTGACTTTATTTACATTCCAACTTAATAACTCTCCACTAAAATAAGAAAAAAAATCATGAGAACATGTGCTTCCCTCCTAGGTTCCACAAAATCTGAAAATCTATATAAAAATGTAATCCTTTACCTCCAAGCAGCCAGTCACATTCCCACCTCCCAAACAACGGTAACCAACCAAGTAGGAAAATTAGCTTTAAACCATAATCAAACAAATGCACTTAATCAATTCACTCTTTATACATCTGAACATGGTTCCCTAAACTCATTAATAAACTAAGGGAGTAAAAAAGTTAATATTTTCACATGTATATATTCAAAAAATGCCTCTTGATAAAGGCAAAGTTATAGAAGTTTTTAAGGAAGATTTTGCTACTGAATTCACATTTCTCATTTATTTTCTCTGTTATTTATATTTGTATGTAATTCACATGAGAAAAAATGAAGTCATAGATTTTTAACTTGAATATATGAGCATATTCTTGAATTATTCAGTCAATGTTTATACTTTATAATATTTGAAAAATGTTCATGCTGTAAATCAAACAAAATTCATTATATTTTGATGGATACATCAGCTTTGTTAATTTCTGATAGATGACTCACTCAGTTAACAACAGAAAGTAGTTTTCTGTTTAAGGCATTTAATTGAAATTCATAAAATATTAAATTATTACATATTATCAGGGTGTTTCCCTAGAAACTAGCAATAATAGACTGAAAAAATATTATCTCAACTCTACTTAATGTTATTAAACAACTCCTATTTTACACAAATCATATCAATTACAGACAGCTCTTTTAATTGAATAACACTGTCTTTATCAAAACAAATATACAAATTTTCTATTACTATTTCTACTGTCATTATTTATTATACAACTCTTTTTTGCATGAAAGCAAGTGTCTGTATGTCGATCACAGATCAATTCATGTAATACATAATAAGGGCTGGAAAGAAGGTTTAGCAGTGAAGACCACTACTCTTTCAGAAGACACTTGCTTGGGTCCCTGCATCATTGCAAGACCACTCAAAATAACCTGGCTTCACCCCAAATGAGAGGCCTTACTCGTCTGCCACCTATTGTTACTTTATTCTTTTATACAAACACACACAGCTGTACATATACTTGCGATTAAAAGTAAAATTAAATATTTTTAAAAAATAATTGTATATTAAAGTAATAAATGATACAGAACTTAATTTTATATAAAATATTGTTTAAATAAGGAATACAAGCCTGTGCTTTGGCTTCTTACCTCTTGATCACAGTGTGGCTAGAAAAGAAGTTCAGTGAAGTCAAACATTTCATCAAATTAACATTTTATTAAATTGTTAGTTAAATAATGGAGATGAATTTATATAGACATTCTCATTATTTAGTCCACATCGTATATTACTTCTCTATATATTATTGAAGGATACTGATTAGTCATTAAATTAGTTAACAATAGATGTAGTTTTTTTTGTCAGTCTCAAAGTGAAAAAAGCAAGGAGGAGAGCACCTGAAACACCCTGAAGAAAGGGAATAGAATAGATTTTGCAGGTGAACTGAGGATGAATACAGATTGGAGCAGGAGGGGTCAGGTATTAGGGGAAGGTATGGAAGGAGAGAGTGGGGGCGGAGGCAGCTGGAATTGAGGTCTTCCAGTAGAAGGACTGAGTTGTTGCATTAAGTGGTCATATGAGGATCCATAAACAACCCAGACTGATTCTAGGACATAAGGGTTCTCTCTGAAAACTGAACGAACAGCCCTATTTCAGAACATAACATCCACACATTTTACTGAATGTAGAGAGGTTGAGTTAGTGTCTGCATGGATCTTTCACACCTACTACATTGTAGTACCTTTGGTGTGGGAAGATACTGTACATGCTACAGAAAAAGAAATCTGGACAGCAACCCAGCCACAAAACCTTCAACCTACATACAGTACGTCTTTCCTGTAAGATGTGATGGGGCAACAGTTGCACAGAACTTGTGAGAGTGGCCAACCATATTCTGTAGTAGTATCAAAGTAGCCCAGAATGGAGCATAACAAAGGTTTATTTATTTTGGGATAAACTCAAAATAAGGATAGCAATCTATAATCCTCTGTGCAAACTGGGAACTGGGAACTGAATCCAGCAGAAAACAAAAGGGCCCGTGCATGCTTTTAGCCTGCATTGATAGTACAAGAGATCATGCCCAGAGTGAATAAGTGTCTTAAAGGTTATTGGTGAAGGATTTCCCACAACAAGACTCTGGCTTGAGTATCGATCTATAGGAAGTCCATGCCAGATACTGACTGAATGGAACCAGAGACTGAAAAGTCCAGAACCTAGAGTAGCATCAAACACAACTGGAAAAGAAAAAGATGAAAAGATAAATATCAAGAATGAACATAAAGGTGAAAGGGTTCACTAGCATTCATTCACATCACAAAATTGAAAGTTTTCAATTTAAATCAATAAAAACGTTTCTAATGATATTGTGCTATATTCATAGATAAATGTCTTGTTCATTCACCATCACAGAGGCTTCTCCTGGAAGCAGATAGAAATGGAGGTAGAGAACCAAAGCCAGGCATTATGTGGAGGAGAGTCTAAATTGTAGGTCTCGTGGCTGGAGAACGGGTTTCTGTTTTCCCTGAGTTGTTCTTTTCTTTGTTGCTGTAGTGAGAAACCACTTTAGGAATGAATAAAAATTCCTGGAAAGAAACACAGCTTGCATGGAAGTACAACAAAACTGATTAATTGATTAGGAATTCGATGACTGTACTGAGGTTATAAAGTTAACCCTATTGTAATTTATCATGGTTAATCTTTATCCTCCTCATTCACCAGTCACTACACACTTTTGCATTCAGTTGTGATCAGAAGGCAGAGAACATGCCTTTTTTTCCTAACATGGAAACATTTCCTTCCATTGTTTCCTTCCATAAATATTCCAGTTTATAAGACTACCTGGTATGCAGTCAGCTTTCTTTACAATGTTTAAAGGTAAAACTAACAGCTTTGAGATTAGACAGCATCATAATGATGCTTGTCTTTGCCTACATTTGTCAGGGGATGGAATTCACAAAACAGAATACTGAATTAACATTTAAACATAGAAATAAAGAAAAGCCAGTCCTCCTGGGTTTCTGTCTCTTCTACCATATAACTATGAGATGCTGCTACCAGCATCTCCTACTGTGAGATATGTATATGTGGTAGGAACATGCACTGTCCAGATTCTACTCTGTAAGTAAATCTGCATTCTTCCATGCTTAAAAATTCAAGGATTTTTCCCGTAAAACTAAAGTAAAAAAATGCAATTTTGAGATTAAGGCAATAGAGACATGTCACTAATTGTACTCAGTGACATTGTGATAAATCATATTCGAATAGGAGTATCTCTCATTAAAAAGTTCTAAGTAGGTTGTAACAGCTAATCTTTTTGAAAATTAAAATCCAAATATCAAATGAAATTAACCTCAGAACTATTTTGTATAAAACTTGAGTTTTATTAAATAGAGTCCAAAGCAATTTCTTGATTAGCTTGTAGCAAGTTGGAGGTTTCAGGAATCCTGAAAGGAACTGGCCCTATCAACTGGTGCAACTGGCCTGAATGCCACATTCTATCTTGCAAGCATTGTCTTTTAAAACTAGTGTGTATAATACTTTTGAATGGAATTTGCATTAATTTGATTTGAAATCCCTTAGTTGCCTCTATGTTATATAGTTCAAAACCGTAATAAGGCATCATAACTTATCCCTTTAGGCAGAGAATGAATATCCCCTGAGGTTTCAAAGGAAATTCAAATTTCAATCCAATGATAATTATCTCAGGTGTCACTATACTTATAAATCTAGTATTTAGCATCTTTAGAGCCCATAGAAGAAAATATAGGCTATTAATTATATGAAGAAGCCAGATGGTCTGAACATGCTTTGCAGAAATAAAAGGTTGTGTACTAAGATGAATTGAGACATCATTGAGCAAGATGCTAATTTTGGTATTTGAATGTGTTTATTTAATTCATATTTTCACTACCCATTTGCTACAAGCTAATGTCTTAACACAACACAGTCATAATGACTCTGTGTGATCAGATTTAAGTGAAGCATAGTTCTAAAATCAAAATATCTCAAATTAGGGGGAGGAGAGTTGGAGTTTTTAAGTGAATATATTATTTTTCTAGATGAAAGGCTTCTCTAGCTGTAAGCTTCTTTTGAATATTTCTTACAGATTCTGATTGAACTGACCTTTTCTTTTATATATGAAGCTCGTTGGATTGCATTATGCCTATTTAGACAATCTTTTTTTACTGTTCCCACAAGAAGATACAGTAAATAATATAATTAAAGTTACTACCGTTTTGATGGCATAGTATGCATTTCTAGCTTTGCGATGGGGGTTTCATTAGAGACTGTCATTGTATATACCTCTGTTTCATATGAAGTGTATCTATGTACCCTCAGTACACATTCTTAGAATAAGACTGCATAGGGGTGTTTGCCCTGGTCCAACTGTATAAATACTTGTCGGGTATCACAAACATTGTAAAAGAAAGAAAAGTTACACCTTGAGCTGACATTATAACATTGCATCGTCTTGATCATCATCATCAACAACAGCACCAATAACCTCAATATCATCATCATCCATGTAGTGCTTGTTTTTCAGGCACCAGGAATAAAAAGAGAACTGATATATATATATATATATATATATACACACACACACACACACACACACACACACACACACACACACACACACACATAAGCCTCCTTCAAGATTAAAAGGCAATCAAAGCAACACAGTATACATCGCAATTATATTCTATTTGTGATACTCTACAACGGATTGTAATTAATCTAAAAAGTAAAACGTAAAGTGTAATGGGTGTTGGAGGTACCAGGAATATGAGATATCTAAAAAGGACTGTGGTAATCCCAATTTTAAAAAAAAGTGAGCTGGAAATGATGAAAGGATGGGATAGATGAGATTGAGGAAGGACAGAGGTGAGAGCAAGGAAAGATATAGTTTCACTGAGGGAGCCATTATGGAGCTAACAAGAAACCGGTCACTAGAGAAATTCTCAGGAATCCACAAGGAAAAGCCCAGCTATGACCCTAAGCAATAGAGGAGAGTATGCCCAAACCGACCTTGTCCTGTAGTTAGATTGAATAGTATCTTAAATGTCACCATAAAACTTTCATCCAGCAACTAATGTAAACAGAGGCAGAGACTGGCATCAGAGCACTGAGCTGAGCTCCCAAAGTCCAGTTGAACAGTGGGAGGAGTGAGAATATAAGAAAAGAGGTCAAGATCATGATGGGGACACCCACTGAAACAGTTTACTTGAGCTAATGGGAGCTCACCAACTTCAGCCTGACAGGGAAGTAACCAACATAGGATCAAACTAGACCCTCTTAATGTGGGTGACAATTGTATGGCTGGACAGACCATTTCCCAGAGTTGGTAATATTGAAAACTTTGGGAGAAAAAGGTAACATTTCCAATCAGGGCATTAATAGATTTTCTTATTGTTCACAACTCCATGTTCAGTGCTCTGAAACTGATTTCAGACTCACTGGAGGCACATAAATTTGTATGAGAATCTCATATTACAGTCATACAGGTTATGCTAGCCCAGAAACATACATACTTGCACACATATATACATATTTCCATTCAAAAACAGAAGGAATTGGAACTAAGCAATAGTAAATCATCCACCACAACTCTGACCATGGTTTCTAGTCCTTAAGTAGGACTATGAATTTCTTTCTTACCATATAAGTTTTGCTCCCTATTGTCTAACCACTGACTCATTTATACCCTTGTGTAGTATTTTCTGTCTGTCCTTGTAGAATGGTGGCTCTTTTTATTTTTCTCTATCACTAAGCCCTTTCTGGGAAAGCTGTTACATAGATGTGGCATAGTATTCATAAGAACCTTACTGGTTTTAGTCCATTAGGCATAATCATCACAAAATATATTTAATTACCTTTCATTGTGCTATTCAGACAGTCACTAGGTTTCAGGAAGACATGCTAAAATTTCTCAGAAAAGTTTTACTATTCTGTCCTTTCTAAGATGAGGTGTTAAATCTTTCCATAATTTAAGATAGTCTTTGAGCCCGAAAATTAGAATCATTTACCCAGAACTGTGTTGTCATTTTAAAAACATTTTTTCTGTCAAAATATATGATGAGTAAGACATAATTTTGTTTTCAAATGCTTCATCCTTCATTCCATATTTCTTTTAAATTGTGCTTGAAAACTAGACACTCTCCTTCATAGCTCATTTCTCTATCCATGTCTCCTTATGTTGACTAAAGAAATTGGTCAGCACTTCTGAAGTTGTAACTGAAATGTCCTTATGAAAATACATTGCATCCTGGTATGCTTACTATACTATCCTGTGGGAAAGGATAGGCCTAGGGACTGCTGCCCAATGTGCTTCTGTACTGTTCTTCTTAGCATAGCATTCTCAGGTTAGTTGATCTCAGAACCCTGAGCCACACAGTATTACAGTGAGTCTATTTGAGGATGGACATCTTTATTCAATTAATCTAAAATTTCCCAAATAATCTTTCAACAATTAAATTTTACACAAGTCAAACGCATATTCAATGGAAGTACAGTTATCGTCTGTTTGGTAGATGGTAAAGGAGTGACTCAGAAGCTGGAGTATCTTTGCTTCTTTTTATCTGGGACCTTGTAACAAGGAGGGCACCTGAAGCAGAGAATTCTGCTCTTGTTCAGTGCTAGTCTTCAACAGCTCTCATATATGAGTAATTCAGGTCTTCAAAATTATCAAATCTACTTGTATCTCTGCAAAAGAAAATTGGTGCTTCATTTATTTTCCCTAAATCACAGAGGTGATTTTTGATACACTTTGTCTAATGTTTTATTTGTTTAATTCTTTAGAATCCATGATCAAGTTTAAGTAGGGAAAGAAGGGTTAGGGTATATATCTTTATGCATGCAATTTAAACATTCTAATAGAACAATTTTGAAGAAAATAAGTAAGCATTTGTATTTCACATGGATGGAACTAGTAGAGATAATAAATACTTTTCAAAAACTAAATCTAGTCTTCTCTGGGAAGTATAATTAGAAGAATTTCACTCTTGTAAGAAAGTATATTTTTTAGTTATTATTTTTCCCTTATCTGCTTCTTTACATAAATGTTATTAAGGTTTAAATTAATTATATATCCATCATAAAGTACTTATATATATCCAATTGCTCTTCAAGAAATTTTGCAGTATCTATTTAAGTGCTGTTAACATACAAAGGTGGTAAAATAAGTGCATCCATGAGAATGATCATGAAAATGAGGAACAAGTATAGCTTGATAAACATTTTATATCTGTGCAAAGATATACAGGCTCTACGGAAAATCTTCTGCAGAAATTAATAAAATTATGTATGTATGCAATTTACATTTATACCTACTAAGACAGTTTAGACAAATGTGCACACAGAGGGGAGACTGGACATCAGTATACATCAGTTTTACATTTTGTTCAACATTCAGACTTAAAACACTATATTTAGTAGTAATTTTCTTTTAAATTTAATCCCAAATAAGGTAAGAATGAAAATTAATATGTACTTCTACTGTATAATAGTATTTTTTTCTCTCTGTTAAGTAATATGACAATGTTGAGGTCCTTTCAAGAACACAATGCTTAATTTTTTATGGAAGTGACTTATATTTACAAACAGAATAAAATAACAGCAAACATATTGTTATATACATAAATTAGAAGAATAAAATTCTACAATAGATCATTTGAGACATCTTTTTCTTTTATACAATTTTTTCTAACTTAATATTTATTTAATTATTATAAATTAATAAACTTATTATTTATTTATTACATTGATAATAGACTGGTTTTATATAAGACAGATAAAAGAACATTTAAAGTGTATGGTAATTACTAATTGTGTTAATCATTTCTATTTTTAAATGTATATGAATATATTCCAAATAAACTACATTTTTTTTTTGTTTGCAAGTGTATCCAAAAATCTATTAGAACCTATGGTCGGTTCTTTTGGTGAGATTGCTTATTTACAGGACAGCCTGGTTTACAGAGCTAGGTCTAGGACAGGCTCCAAAACTACAGAGAAACCCTGTTGTGGGAGTAACTTCCGCTGCCTCAACCAATAGTCACTAAAATATGAGCCCACAGTGCAGCGGGGAGCGACTTCCGCTCCGTCAGCCAATAGCTGCTGAAATACCAGCCCAGTGGGGTGTGGTATATTTCTCTTTTAAAAAGAGAAGCAGATCCGGATCAGGCTCTCTTGGTTCTGGCTCTTGGTTCCGGTGCTTGCTCCCGGCTCCTGCTCCAGGCTCCTGCTCCTGGCTCCTGCTCCAGCAACTAGGCTCCCTTCCTGACGGTTTATGGTGTATGTAAGTTTTACCCCCCAAAATAAATAACCCCTTAAAACATAACTGGTGTGGGATTGATTCGCCGATAATTGGTGCCCAACGTGGGGCTTGAACCCACGACCCTGAGATTAAGAGTCTCATGCTCTACCAACTGAGCTAGCCGGGCCTTGTTTATTGCCTTGTTTGTTGGCCACTAGAAGCTCTCTGACCTTTTGTGATCTGTGGATTTAACCTCTGGATTTGAGTGTATATATTCTAGAGTTTACTTCCTGAATCAACACCACTGCCACGTGGATTCAGGTGCGCCCCACCTCCTACTGGGTGTTATGGGAGTAACTTCCGCTGCCTCAACCAATAGTCGCTAAAATATGAGCCCACAGTGCAGCGGGGAGCGACTTCCGCTCCGTCAGCCAATAGCTGCTAAAATACCAGCCCACTGGGACATGGTATATTTCTCTTTTAAAAAGAGAAACAAATCTGGATCAGGCTCTCTTGGTTCCGGCTCTTGGTTCCGGTGCTTGCTCCCGGCTCCTGCTCCAGGCTCCTGCTCCTGGCTCCTGCTCCAGCAACTAGGCTCCCTTCCTGACGGTTTATGGTGTATATAAGTTTTACCCCCCAAAATAAATAACCCCTTAAAACATAACTGGTGTAAAATTGATTCGCCAATAAAACCGTGTCTCAAAAAACAAAAAAAAAAAAAAGAAGAAGAAGAGTATATTCAAACATATTAATTGATATGTTACCACTTACAGTTATTGATACTTATCCTAATCGGGATCCTACTACAAAAATAAAGAGTATTACTTTAAAAATATGTCTCATACACACATACGCAGGTGTAAGATGGAATCTCAGAACTGTTTTGATTTGCATTTCCCTGATGGGGCTATGGGTGTAGAGCATTTCCTTAAGACTTTTTCAGCCATTTTTAGATTCTTCTGTTGAGAGTTATAAATGGTCCTGGCATAACTGCATATCAACATGTAAAAGAATGAAAATAGATCCATATCTGTCACTGTGCACAAAACTCAATTTGATGCAAATAAAAGACTTCAACATAAAACCAACCACACTTAACCTCATAAAAGAGAAAGTCGGAAGTACACTTGAAAGCATTGGCACAGGAGATCACTTCCAAAATATAACCCCAGTAGCACAGGCACTGAGAGCAACAATTAATAATTGGGACCTCCTAAAACTGAAAAGTTTTTGCAAAGCAAAGGATATGGTCATCAAGATAAAACAACAGCCTACAGAATGGAAAAAGATCTTCCCCAATCCCACTACAGACAGAGAACTGACCTCCAAAATATATTAAAAAAAAATCTAATGTTGGTCATCAAAGGAACAAATAATGGAATAAAAAATGAGTAATGAACATTTTTCTTGATCAGCCACCAGGACTGTTAAGTATGTACATATAATATATACTTTTTAATAAGAAACTGTTATTGGCCTGGCAGTGGTGGCACCCACCTTTAATCCCAGCACTCAGAAGACAGAGGCAGGGGGATCTCTTTGAGTTTGAGGCCAGCCGGGTCTACAAAACTCATTCCAGGACAGGCTCCAAAGCTACAGAGAAAAAAAGAAACTGTTATTGATTAAGAAATATATTATTTTTGTAAAGACTAGATCGCTGATGTCAGTGGAAGATTACTAATAATTTTGAATGAGATTTAAATTACTAACATGGTGATATTTATTTGAGATAATCATCAGCGTGATGGTGGAGCAAGGACAGTTCAGGCACCCTCTCCTCTGCTGTCTAAGGACCTAGCTGGGGACACCTGGGATCCCCTGTAGAGCCAAGTCTCTTGCCAACCCGAAAATGGATCCCTTAATGGCATCTTCTTCCCTGCTCCTATATCCGCCCTTCCTCCATCTCCACCCTCCTACTCCCCCAAGCTCTTGCCAGTCCTTACCTTCTCCCTTTTCCCAGCCTCAGCCCCATCCCTGTCCCCACCCCCATGCTCACAACTTTTGCCCTGCAATCTTGTTTGCTTCCAATTTCCAGGCGGATCTATATGTGTTTTTCTTTGGGTTCACCTTGTTATTTAGCTTCTCTGGGCTTGTGAACTATAGGCTTAATGACCTTGGTTTATGGCTAGAGTCCACAAATGAGTGAGTACATACCATATTCATTTTCTTGTGAACTGTCCTTGCCCCACTATCGCACTGATGATTATCTCGAATATCACCATAGAATCTTCGTCCAGCAACGGATGGAGATAGAGACAGAGACCCTCACCAGAGCAACGGACTGAGCTCCCAAGGTTCAGTTGAAAGGCAGAAGGAGGGAGAAGATGAGCAAGGAAGTCAGGACCATGAGGGGTGCGTCCACCAACTGAGGCAGTGTGCCTGTTCTAATAGAAACTCACGAAATCCAGGTGGACTGGGTCTGAATGAGCATGCGATCAAACTGGACTCTCTGTGGCTGACAATGGGGGCTGACTTAGAAGTCATCAATAAAGGACTTGTTTTTACAGCATGCTCTGGCGTTTTGGGACCCTAGTCTATATGGATTCACAGCTCCCTAGACCTGGATGTAGGGGGGAGGGCCTTGGACTTCCCACAGGGCAGGGTTTCCTGCCTTCTCTCAAGCAGGGTGGGAGAAGGAGGAGAGAGTGTGGGGGAGCAGGAGGGGATTGGGAGGAGGGAAGGAAGTGTAAATAATTTAATGGAAAAATAAAAAATAATAAAAAAAGAAAAAATTACAAACATGAAAATAGTGGTCATGGGAATTGCTGATTCTGTTATATTTTGAAGTTAGATTAACCTATCTTCTTACTAAATTTTTTTTCTAAAATGTGTGTAGAAAATAAAGTAAGAAAACGAATCAATAAAGCTTTATTGAATTATTTCATAGAGAAGAGGAATTTGTTATGTTTATATGAAGCTGCATTTGGGATCTATTAGGTATTCAAGCAGAACTGTCAAAATCTACTGGAAAAAAAGCTGGAACTCTTTTATTATGGCAACCTGCACAGCAATTGCAAAATCCTTATACTTGATTGAACTTAAGGAGAATAAGCCAGCAGGTGTTTACAGGACAGAATTCTGGAATAACCCAAAAGTTTTAATAAAAGAGGAGTGATTAAAACAAACAAAGAAAGTATGATAAGAAGGAATATAGGACTTCTAAAATAGGACGATACTCAAAATGGACACCTGAACAGTATGAAATCACACACACACACACACACACACACACACACACACAGAGAGAGAGAGAGAGAGAGAGAGAGAGAGACAGACAGACAGACAGACAGAGAGAGAGAGAGAGAGAGAGAAGCTTTAGAGAGTTAAAATCTTAGAAGACAGCAGACCTGAGACTCAAAGTCATGTAAGCAGGCAAGCAGGCTGACTTTTTATAGGGATACACTTAATAATAACAACACCCATCTTTAGGGAAAAAAAGTTAGGCCTTGACTGATAGGAAACAGAAAATTATGGCAGTTGCACAGGAAAATATAAAGTAATAATCAGTCCTTAGTGTCCATACCTCCGTGGAAGTGATAATCCCTCCTCCTTTTCCTCCCAAAACAATACTGATGAGGTATTTGCCACAGGCTACCCTCAGGCAATGTGCAAAAATTTTCAAAAGATGAGAGTTCTTAAGATAAGGGAATTTATTTGGAGGGACTTACCTGGAACTTGTTAGAAAGCAATAGAGAGGAGAAGTACATGTTGACACATTTAGATTCGGGGAAGGACCACCGCTTGTCAATTCCTGAAAGACGTTTTGTGCTCCAGTAACTGTGAATGTTTTCCGTAGATAACCAGGCAAAGCTATAAGCATAAGCCCTTTCACAGCATCCCATACAGTTCCAGAGGTCTCCAATAATTGAATGCTGGGAGAACAGAAAATATTTCCAGTAAGAGATAGAAAACAGTCCATTTGGCTCTGGAACTTTTTGTGCAGTAAACAAAGCCTCAGAGATTACTTTCCAAATTAATTTCTGCCTTTGCTCAACTGGGTGTTTTTCTCCCTTTTACTGTTTGTGTTGGCTAAAAAGTGTGTCCTTAGAAAACATTCTGTTTCTAAAATACATATCAGAATTTGCTTTCTTAAGAACTCCAGGAAAAGTCAAAATCAATGCAAAAGATCAGGGGGAGGGAAAAGGGAGGTGGGGAAGAGTTGGAAATTTTTAATACATAAATTAATTTAAAAAAGACTAGTTCTACTGTATAGGGAAAGACAACACAGGCCTGAAAGAGTCGAGCAGACAAAGACAAGAAAACCCATCCCTCTGTTGTTTAGAAGGACATTGGAAACGATGTGAAAATCAATTACAAGAAAACGTTATGCATAAAGAAAAATTTAGGAACCTAACTACAGAAGACTTAATATATCTAAGTCAAAGCTCTGGAATAGAAAGACTATTATCTTGAGAGCAGATGGAGTCCTATGATTCACAACTCAAAATTCTTACATATTTTTAAAATGTCCTCAAGTTTCTGAATCTGTTAACAAAGAAAACCACTTCTAAAGAAACAGAATTTTAACTTTACTTGAACCTAAGAGGACTTGTGTAAAGCAACATCTCGCGATCAAAGACTAAGAACCTGATAATCTACTTAGAGAACAAAGAAAACTGTGTCAGATGGCTCCACGAAACATCCAGACACCAAATGCTCCACGCTTATCATGGTTAAAGTCTCAGAAATTCTGATAGCATGCAATAAGATTAAAGACAAGAAGGCTAAAACTGTAATCCATATGAAAATGTGAAACACACCAGACATTTCCCTGGTAGTGCGCTGAGGATTTCCTAAGACATCCTTGATGTGTGGTGGGAGAAGTCTCAATTTTCAATGGTAAATTCAGTGATTCTTTGGCTGTAAGAAAATCTGGCATGGTCACCAACTCAAGAATTAAAGTAGAATCTTATTTTCCCCCTGTGTTTCCATTTCTCTAGAATTGATCACTGGAACTTGGCAGAGTGTACATTAATGTTTTATTTTCCACTGCACATTAAGGTTAGCCTCCACCGATGTTTCTCATTAGGAATTGTAATCTTATTAAGCTACTGACTTATGAAGAGTAGGTGAAATTATGGCATTTGAATTGCAAGAGTTTATGAATATATTTAAGTCATACTTAAACATCCACAGGTTTTTCTGCCTTCTGTATATTTATTTTTTACATTCTGTTTTCTGTTCGTATTTCTTTACTGGTTTGCCTTCCTCATATTTTAAGCTTAAGTTTCATGTACTACAAAAGTGGTTTATATGGAAAATATTCATGGTATTACATCTCTGGCAAAGAACCCATGATTAGGAATTTTGCAGGCCCCAAGGATAAATCTACCACTACTATTTTGCTAAATGGACATAGAATCAAATAATTTTCTCAATTATTACTAAAAAATTAATAAAGATTTTGAAGACTATAAAAGAAGATACTTAGTGAAATGGATGGAAGTTTAAAATTCACATTTTTCATGGATGACTTTCATCTGATTTCATTTTTTCCTTGTATTTCATTTTTTTGTCCACCACATTTTACTCTACTTATTATCATTTTTGTACATTTTTACTTTGTTTGTATGTATATAAGTATACTGTGTGCATGTCAAGTGGTCACTGAGACCCAAATGCATGTTGGATCACATGGAACTTGAATTGTTGACTATTGGGAGCCTTCACGTGGTTGATGGAAAATAAATCTTACAAGCCTTACAAGAGCAGCAAGTTGACTTGAAAACTGAGCCATCTCTTCATCCCAGGTTTCACTCCTGTTTGATATGACATAAGATGCATTACTGAGAGCTCTTCAGAGCACTTTTAAAAATTCTGTTTTGAAATATGGAGATAGTCTAAATAAACTATATATATAATATCTATTATTTGATGGATGCTATACTATATTTATGTCGTGTTTTTATTAAATCTTTAATCATTTTTTCCTTTCAGTTTCATATCCTCTTTCTAAAGCCCACTGAGTCTCCCTAATTCTGCCAGTATGCATGTGAATGTTGGGTCACATCTTGGAGTATAGATTACTACTCCTTATAAAAACTGTCTCTCTCTTCCCCAGTAGCCAAAGCTCTTCAAGTAGGGTAGAACTTCATGAATCCCTTCCTCATCTATGCTGGAATTATGATGTTTAGATTGTGGGCCAATCTTGTACATAAATGCACAGTTGCTATAAAGCCATGTATGTATTGGCACATTTATGTCCAGAAAATTGTTTCACAATAGTAATTCACTACCACCAGCTATTTGAATCTTTTCACCTCGTCTTCTGTGATGGTCCTTAGGATTTAGAGAGGAGTATTGTTGATAGAGCTTTCTGTTCTGCCCAGTCCCACAACCATTCAGTCCTAAAGAAACACACAGAGGTCTTCATTAGCTATAAACTGGTTGGCCTATTAGCTCAGGCTTTTTATTAACACTTTAACTTACTTTAATCCATAATTTTGTCTGTGTTAGGCACATGACTTGGTACATTTATCAGTGAAGCATTCTCATCGTATTTCCTCTGCTTCTGGGTAACAACTGCAGATTCAGCCTTTCCTTTTCCCAGAATTCTCCTGTTCTCCTCACCCTGCCTATTCCTTCAGCCTGATCACTCTGCCAATACTTCCTGCTTGGCTACAGGCCAATCAGGATTTTATTAAACTAATACACTGATAGACCTTTACAGGGTACAGGACCATTGTCCACAGCAGAGTTTGATATAGATGTTTTGTTTTTACTGCATGTTTAGACATACTTTACTAGAATCTTTTTCCGTGTATTTAGTCTTCCTTATAGGAACATTTAGTGAATGTTCCTATCATTGAATGGCTACTGTTTTTCATGTTTGTACATTTCATGATTTTGGAGGGGTGGGGGTAGGGAGTGATACAAGTTGTTTTCTGTGCATACTCCATTATCAGAACACTCCCCTCTTTATAATGTCAATGCCACAATACAGAGAAACACCTTTGAAAGTTGTTGTTTCTGAAACAAATAATCACACCATGGCTTCTTGTGTACCTTAGACTCTGTCATATGTCTTAACTATACTCTTTTGTCCCGGGTCCTGGAGACTATTTGGTGTCTGACCACATTTTCAGAAAATCACCATCTCGTTTTCCATGACTATTAAGTTCCTAGGTAGATGTACTGTTGAGGGTATGAGGTAATAAATATCAGATATAAATGTTAAGGAAAGTTGGATTAACAAACATACACAGAGATACATAAAAGACATAAATTAAGTCTTCTCTGCTCCCTGAGAATGAGACTAAGAAGTTCTGCTCTGGGAATTTTATCATATGTTAGCATGGACACAGATATTCCAGAAAGTAAGCTCAGGTGAACCAAGAGTCATTAAAGAAATAACCAAGTTCACGTTCATGTTCATCTTTTACTTTATTATTGATTTCGTGTTCACTTTCTTGCTGCAATGTGATGGCTGCTTTCCAGAATTCTGGAAATGTTGAAGGTGACAGATGTCCCTTTTAGTGTGTATCTGGAATGTGGAGATTCCAGTTCCACCAATATGAATACCCAAACAGTATATTTTCAAACACAACAAAGATTGTTTATTTTGCCAGCATTAGTTAAAGCTTTAGATGATAGTATATTTCTACTATCTTAAGCCATTTTCTATCGTATTTTCAGATTTTACTAACTGTTGATTCATTTTAAACTTTTTTCTAAAGTTAACTGACAGATAATTTTGCTAGTAGTATGGTGTTTTGATCGTTTTTGCAGTGCTAAAGATCAAATCTAAGCTTGACAACTGCTGGCAAAATACTTTGAATTGATCCTCAGCCTGATGGCATTACTGAAAGATTTTCTGTTACTTTTAAGTTCCTGTTCATAATTTATTAGCAAAGACAGCTCTTTGTACTCTATGTTTTTCTAATGGTGGTGTCCTGTGTATGGTACCAATGTTTCTTTCTTTTAAAATCTGACACAGAACAAACAGATTTAAAACATTTGAGCATTAAAAGACAAACCAAAGAGTTAATCACAATACTGTATAATGTCAGTGCTGAGTTTAAAAGGTGTATGATCTGTTACCTCAGTTGATCCTTTATTTTACTATCATTAATGTCTACTAGGTCACACTGTTTCTGATGGCATCAAGAGGAGGAATTTGGGCAGTCTTAGAATCCCCTAATTTTCCTTACGATTACAAGGGTTTAGTCAAGTGATTGATGTATTCCAAAAATACAGAAAGAGAAGCCCCAGAATCATTTTTATTCTTAGTATACAACTACTTCAACTTCACTTTTATTTCATTTTATTGTTTTTTCAAATTTAAGAATATTCAATCTGCAGAGAAATAGAGTATACTTTCCAGGAATTAATATAAAATGCTGGTTTTATTTATGCACACATTTCACAGTGAATGCTATAGCCAGTTATTAATGTATTCACTACCACTCATATTGCACATAAGATATCAGAACTTTCTAATTTTTCAAACATGATATATGGTTTCTGCACTATAACCCTTGCATAATAACTTTGTAAATCTACTCTGTATTTCTTCTAGTTAAAGATTTTTAAACTATACATTCACAAAAGGGGACAGCTGTTTCCTACTTCCCCTGACTTTACTTATTTAGTATATTGGCTTCTAGGTTCATTCATGCATTTATAAGTAAGGAAAAACATTTTTCTGTTCCCTTTTGTATTTATCACATTTTCCTCATTCATCCTTGCAGACACGGAAGTTGTTTTCATGGATTTCTTACAGTGACTAATACTGAAGTAAATATAAATGTTAACATTCTCCTTCAGGTGTCTATTTCATTTCTTTAGGTATATTTCCAGTAGTAGGGTTGCTAATGTGACTGATATTATATATAGTTTTAACTTATGAAATGATTTTTTAGTGTAGTCTGAAATAATCATTCCATTTGATATCTCCATCAACATTATACAGGGACACATTTTTCTTTACATTTTTGTCAACAGTCTTTGTTACTTTTATTTTTATTTATAGTCATTCTAACAGGTGTGAGATGTTTAAAATTTTGTTCTATTTCATTACTAATAGGTGAGTTGGATACCTTCTATATCTGCTAACTATTTATATTTATTTTGTGGAAAACTATCTACTCAAACCTAATTTACTGAGTTTTCTGTGGTTCCCCCTGACACTTTATTTGCTATTAAGTTATGTAAGGTGTTTAATTTTTTAAAAGTAGTCATTTATAAGTATTTAACTTAAACTATTATCTAATAATACATTGCTTGAATTTCTTATGTTCTTGTTTCTTATAGGAAAAAGAAATTAAATTCACATTTGCCCCATCCTATTTTTGATTGTTTTGGCTAACCTACCAGTAACATATAAAAATGCTTTTGTTAAGGTACATGCTGAGACAGATGGTAATGGTGAACTCCTTTTATCCCAGCACTCAGGAGGCAGAGGCAGGAAGATCTCTATGAGTTTGAGGTGACCTGGTCTATAGTACTTTTCCCAGGACATCCAGGGATACATGGAGAAACCCTGTCACCAGCAAGCAAATAAAAACTTATATTTTAAAGATATTTTCTCCTCTCTTTTCACTTGGAATTTTACAAGTCTAATTTTTTGTATAGGATGAAAAAATCATCTAGTTTCATTCTTTGACAGGTGGGTGTACATAATGTTTTCCCAACAGAATTTATAGAAAAAAATCCTTTCCTTCAATAGACTTAATCACACAGAAAGCATTTTTAAATTCAAAGAGAGATTAGTCAATGAAAGTAAAATGAAAGAGAACATATTTTAAAAACTTAAACATAAGGACCCTGTATGCCAATATCCCAAATGCACATACATGAATTTGAGAGTCATATAAGAAGAGACAGATGGAAAGGGGGAAATGCTTAAAGAAATACTGGATGAAATACCTTCTTAGGAGAGAAATTAGAAACCAAATCAAGTAGCAAAATTCATTAACATATATAATCTTAAAAAGAGCAAGAGAAAAGAATTTTTTTGTGTTTAAGTGGACCCCTTTAGACTATCACATCAGACTTTTTTCAGCAGCATAATCAAAGTAATTAAAAAAATTGTTAATGAAAACTACCCCAGACATTATGTTGTTTTTGGTTGTTCTACTCTTTTGCTCTTTGGGTGCTTAACCACCCAGCTCCCACATAAATCACACATAGAGGCTTATTATTAATTATGAATGCCCAGCCTTAGATTGGCTTGTTTATCGTCAGCCTTTCTTATCTGAAATTATCCCATCTTCCTTTTGACTCTGGGCTTTTACTTTCCTCTTATTTCTGTATGTCTTTCCCTCTTACTCCATGGTGGACCTTGATTTTGGTTAGCTTGCCCCTCTCCTTCTTCTCTCTGCTCCTTCTTCTCATCTCTTGTGCCTTCTCAGATTTCTCATCCTATTTATTCTCCCCACCTTGTTGCCCCGCCTATTCTTTCTCTTGCCTCACTATTGGCTATTCGGCTCCTTACTAAACTATGAGTTTTATACGGGTGAAGAATTGCAGCTTCACAGAGTTAAAGACAGCATAATAAAAAGCAACACATCTTTCTATCATTAAACAAACATTCCACAGAATAAACAAAAGTATCACACCACAAAATAATAGTCTACAACAATGTAATTCTAAGAATTTCAATTGTCTTCATTTGGGATTTATCTCGAATGACAATTTATTATAAAATATTCCTCAATGAAAGAAGAAGATTTTCTTACTCTCATCATCCCCAGATTTGTTTTATATATAGACAGAAGCGATTTTAAGAGTTATGTCATTCTAAATTTCAAATGTAGTCTTCAGACATGAAACACAATTACTTTCTGCTGAAATGCTTTTGTTTATTACTCCTTTTATCTGGGTCAAGTGTCTCTAATGTTGTCTGTTTTCATAATTGATACTGCACTCACATAAGCATTGCAATTAGAATTAACATAAGCTTTTTAAATAATGTTTCTCTTTATTCTTAGAATTTATTCTTAGAATTCATACATTTAGGGAATGTATTTTATCTTCTCAACTGTCTTTTCCCCCACACACACAAAGCAAGGCCTAGAAAGCTGTTTCCCTCCCAAGTTCCTGTTCTCTTTTCTGTAATTACTTTTAGAATTAATTACAGCATTATTTCCTAATATTTTCCATTTACTTCTTCACACATTAACAAAATGATCTAGTTGTACAATGTTAGGACCTTTTCTTTGTTTAGTTCGCAATATATTATTACAATTATATATTTAGCTATGCATACGTGTGTAGTTTAGAATGCATTCATTAATACTGTCCCAAGGCAATGTACTTAATAACATGTCATAAAGTTTTGAAGTTTGATAACACAGTGAAGTCATTACATGTGGCAATTTGTATCCAGTTATTTAGTAAATTCTATCTCTTAAAAGTTCTATATACTTGTATACTTTGCATGCTACCAATGGAAAAAGACAAATAACTACACAGGTACAAAACTATAAGTCTACAATGATTACCTGCCTGAAAGATACCCTGATGTACTGAAGGGACAAAGCTTGTGGGTGGGAATAAACAACCAAGAACTGAATTGATCTAGGACCCACTCGACCTGATACTTCTTAGGTAACCAAGAACATGATAATAGTTACACCAGACTCATAATGACAGTTTTCTATATTCACATGTAAGTGCCTTGCTCAGTCATTCTCAGGGATGCTTTCTCCTGCAGAGAAGAAATAGAGACCAACAGGCAAACAGTGCTAAGGTAGTGAGAGACCTCAGAATACTCATCACAAAATGTGGTGTCTTTATCAAATCCCTTCTCTCAGGGTTTACTCTAAGGAACAGGAGACAGAAAAGAGTGTAAGCTAGAGGAGATGGTGGACACCAAAAAAAAGGCCTTCTTAACACTGATGAATTGATGTACAGATGAATATTTGCACTCAGAGAGACTGTGGCTGCATGTACGGAACCTACAAGATCTGTACCGTATGGGATCCCAAGGCTGGTAGGGAATCACCCCATCCCTAAGATAGAAGTAAATTACAAATTGTAACTATTCACAGATGAAAAATTAGTTTCTACAATAGAAAAATCGAATACAAACTACGGTTAAGGAGAGGACCCATGAGCAGCTGTAAATGACTAATAAAAAATGAGATCAGTGGCACTTTTGAGGCTCTTTGTCTCATTATCTTTTGTCCGGGCATCTATCAAATTTTTAGGTCGTTTGCATATATATTAGGCTTTCCAGCTAAGTATTTTTTGTGGTCCCTCTGTGTGTGAATGTGTGTGTTTCTGTATTGATGTGCGCTCCTTGTTCTTTGGGGGTTTTATTCTATTCTAATGTTTGTTTTGTAATCTGATGTAAGAACTAGCTAGGAATATGCCTGAGCCATTGGCCAAAAACTGTTGTAATTAATATAGTTTCTGTGTGATTGTTTGGGTCTGGGTGGCCAGGAAACAAAAGCACAGTCTCCACTTAAAATACGATTTGTTTGATTTTGGTTATTCTTATTTTATTTCAATTTATTTTATTATTATTACTTAGGTGTCTATTTGTTTTCTTTTTATAGAAGTTTTGTTTTATTTAGAATAAATTTAGCATCCTAAGTGTGCTGAGAACTGAAAACTGGACAAGAGTACAGAATGACTTCCCAAAGCTATCTTAAAACATACTAGTTAGTAACAGTCACCTTCCTGATAATGTTGTAGCAGACAGAAAGGAGTAGCAAGATGGGTGAGGAAGAATACGGAGGCGTTGGAGAAGAGGAAAACCATGATCAAAACTGCATGAGAAATATCTAGCTTAGATAAATGTCAAAAAGAAAAAATACAAGCTTAATTAACTAAGTAAGTTCTCGGTGTGTGTATTTCTAAAACATTCATGAAGATTAATGCATTGATGTACCCACAGAGGTTTTGGTAAAGCCTTTACAAAAGCCATGATGCTGTAACCACACTTTTGAGAACTCTTTTTTGATACCCATTGAGGTAGCCCTCTACTACATAATTATTATTTTTAATGGAACTGGAAATGTAAAAACATGGTCTGATATTATTTCTCAGATCTATTGCTCTGTATCAGAAAACTAAAAGGGTTGCTCACATTGGCAATAAAATAATTACTTTATGTGCCTTATATGTTTTGGGTGGGTCTATTACCCTCTCACACTGGTTGATACTTTGCTGAAGGTAGTATGTACCAATGTAACTTGAATATAGTATCGTCTGATTTTTAACTTCACATAAAATCCAAAGCAAGATGTTAACTATTTTTGAGTGAAGTTATATTTCTCATTATTCAGTGTAAATTAATGGAAAACTGTCAGTTTTATCGATCATTTCTCAGGGTTGTGTGGGTGTGTAAAGTTTAGAAATTTAAACATCTTAAGAGTCACCTTAGGAAAAATTTCTTGTTTTTATTTCTCAACAGATCAAATCAATTTGATTTACATTGTTAGGCAGTGGTTGGGTTTTATTAAAGAATAAAATCTTTTCACAAAACAAATCTATTTTCCTCAGTCATAAACCATAACTAAAACTATCGCAATTATTTAAAATTTTGGTATTACTTGACCTGCAATCATATAGCAAGCCAAACCCAATTTAAACTCCTTTGAAGAATGTTTTTGTGAATTTTTGTAAATTTTAGTCTCAGCCCTTTGACCAGATGCCCATTTTCTGCCTTGTACTTGTCACTCTTTGAACGTTCACAATCTAGCAAATGTACACGTGTTTCTAAAACAAGCACTCATCAGTTGTTATATCAAACCCTCTGTTTCATGCTAAGCACAGTACTTCTAAATACTCACGTGTCTTGGCCCTTAGGCAATCAAACATGAGGTAAAGTACAAGAATATAAGTTTCTAGAAGTTGTTAAGTTATTCTCTCTCTCTCTCTCTCTCTCTCTCTCTCTCTCTCTCTCTCTCTCTCTCTTTCTCTCTCAGGTTTTTTGAGACAGGGTTTCTCTGTGTTGCTTTGGAGCCTGTCCTGAAACTAGCTCTTGTAGACCAAGCTGGCCTTGAACTCACAAAGATCCATCTGCCTCTACCCTCCAAGTGCAGATATTAATGACATGTACCACCATTGCCTGGCTTGATAAGTTATTCTCATCCTGAGAAGTTTAACAACTGGTTCCTTAATTTAATATTGTCTTTTTGACTTTACCTTTTTGGCTAGTATAACTGTGCCTAGTCACAAAAATTGAGCATAAAATATGTAGTTTTCATGATTGAAAGATTTTAATTATTAAAAAATGTTTGGTTCATGGATGTTTTATTCTAGGGCATATTTGAAATTGTTAAAATCTTAACAGCTGCCAAGCATGATCACACAAACTGCATAACCGTGGAAGTTCTAGAATACACTGTAAAGCATGTCATTATAGTCAGGCAAAGCATATCTTTAAAATGTCAAACATTTATGAATATTAGTAAAAAGCTGTTTATTAGCCCTTATACACTACAGGATTTGGATAAAACTAACACAAACTAACAAGTGAAGAGAGTACTATTAGAGACTGCGCAGGCCTCTAAGTTTAAATTTGAGTTAAAGATCTTTGCTTTTGCTTACCAAGATCTATAGAATTAAGAGAAAACACAGATTTTGACTGAATCCAGACATTTGAGGACATTTATGAACAAAAAGAAAACAGCCAGTTCAATATTCAGAACCTCTCTCAGTTACAAAATTTGGCCATCTAATCTTCAAATAAAAATACCTCAGTGATGTAAATACAGTCTCATAAAAAAAAAAGGTTCTCCAAAAAAAAATAAACTACAAAAACTCAACAACTTTCTCAGTATAGTAAAATCATTTGAGTTTTCATTTAATTAAAAAAAAATTGTACCTTATACTAATATATACTGGTATACATACATACATACATGCATACCTACACACACACACACAGAAATAATTTTTTCTCATGAGGCCAAAACGATTATAAAGAAAAGGTCATCCACTGGTTGTATTTATATAAATGTCTAATGTTTTGATATAATTTCATTTATTTGCCAAAAGAACATTTCTTTTTTTTCTTATTTATTTATTTAAAGAATTTCCACTTCCTCCCCTCCTCCCAATACCCTCCCGCTCCCCCCACTCCCTCTCCTCCTCCCTCACCATTCCCAAGAGCAGTCAGGGTTTCCTGACCTGTGGGAAATTCAAGTTCCTCCTCTCTTCCTCCTGGTCCAGGAAGGTGAGCATCCAAACAGGCCAGGATCCCAAAAAGCTAGTACATGCAGCTATATTTAATACCATTCAATTGGTTTTATAAAAGTCCAGACTCACTATCAGTCTTTGTGCTTCTTCAGTTAATACACTGAATACCATAATTTTATTTATAAGAAATTTTAATTAAGGTTATTACTTGAATAGTTATTGTTTATGTGGAAGATCTGTAATAAAAAGAGTGAGTATTCTTATTTATAGGAAAATTCCAATATCTATCCAAAACACATTATGACAAATATAAGCATCTATTCCTACAATATGTCATACATACTGCTTTAAATCCTTATTTGATACATATCCTCTTTCTTACAGTATCTCTTATAAGAATGGCATTATATTTACATAAAATTTAAGCAATAATAGAAGAAACATTTAAATGAATATATGCTTTATTTATGTTTATGTGATAAACATGTAAAACTATACCCTATTAGTGTATCTTGCACTCCAGCACTAAAAGGCACTAAAACTTTGTAAAATACATAATACAGTTAGCAACTATTTTAGGCTTTATGTCTAACCCTTTGATGGTTTTTGACATTGTAACTACTGCCTTTGCAAAAATGTTGCCTGATATTCAGCTTGCAGGTTGCTGTCACTGCTGTCAAATTTAACTTGGAAATCTACTGTGTGATACTCTCACTGGTACCTAAGGATAGTTCCAATGTAACCATGGAAAAGAGCCACCAAATGTAACACACAGGAGTTTGCAGCTACAAAGACCTTGTTCTACACAATCAAATGTCCTCTTAGATGAGCAGTTTTGCATACCTAGAAATAAGTTGAAGAGACTTTAAAATAAGTATATATAAAATGTAGTATTAAAATTATTGTATCAGATATCATTTTAGAGAGATAAAGATACTGATTTTACCATCATGTTGACATTTATCAAATCGATATGAGGTTTGAAATGAGAAGAAGTGAACTTTTTTAAATCTCCTGAATTTAAAATGAGCACTAGAACATATTACAAAGATAAAAATGCAAATTTCCAATAAGAATAAATTTGATATTTAAATTGATATAGAATTATTTTTTTCTGAGGGATATGATAAAATCTATTTCCTTTGGCTGTTCAGTTACACTTAGTTGCTTCAGTCATCACAGATTTATCAGCATCATGCATAATCATAAAACATGAGGAAGAGGCAGAATAAGCAGTCAATGTACTCCCATGACTTTTACAATGAACTCAGAACATCACATACCAAAATTATCAAATCTCTTAAACACCGAAACAAACAAACAAAAGCTATTGCCTCCACTTTCACATAACCAAAAATACAAATAAGTGAGTCAATCAAATGGGATCATAATTGATGAATATGATTGCATAAGAAAAAATCACTATAGGAATGATGAATTTCATAGCTTGGCTATTATTTCATGTGTGTATTTATAATATGCTTATTCATACAAAATAATACACATTAAGGGAGCTAAAATGTTTAGTTTTATGTTTTATTCTATTAGAATATATCTGACTTAGTACTATCCCAAGCAATCTCTACAACATACCTTGCTTCATGATTTAATTTCTTTGACTGCTTAGTATATTTTTAACTGGTAGCCCTTTTATCTAAAATTAATATATTAGTGACATAATTTTCAGTGACTTAAACTGAGCCCCGATTCTACCTGAATAGATTAAGTCATTAATAAGTGGACCTCAGAATGTTATTGTTCCACTCCAAAGGTTCAAGTGTATAATTATTTTCCCATTCAATTTTATTCCTGGTGATGGTCTTTCAAAACATAGATTTTTGATAGTCCATTTTGCTTAAATCAATGAAGCACTTATTTGCCGCTTCCAAAATAATTCACAGAATTATAGGCCACTTCTGTGAATCCCATTTCTTTATATTTTATATTTTGGCTTATAGGATACTTCATAGAAGTTTAATATTATGCTTTATATTAGATAGGCAGAAATGCTGTTAAATTTCTTGAGTTTTGGAGATACAGTTCATCTTAGTAGTGTGTCAATTTTTTGTGAACAAATGTGGTGACTATTTCATCTCTAGTAATTCTGTCTCCATCAATCCTAGTTTAATTCATTACTGCAAGACTTTCATCTCTCCACCCAGGATGACTATTCTCTGAGAAAAATCACCATGGATGTCAATTTAATAGTTAATCTTTAAATAGCTGGATACCCTTTCATGTGTGAAACTACTGACAACTCTCTCTGCTAGTTCTCAGTCTTTCACACTACCAACAGTCTGTCTTACCTATGGGATGTATTGGGTTAAGGGTGGCTTAAAAATTAAGGGAGTGGCAACCAATGGCTGCTCTAGCTTAAAATCCATGCCAGAAGAATGAGTCCACCTCTGACACTACCTGGAGCATCAGGATCTAGGGTGACTCAGAGACCTAATGTAGCACCAAACAATACTGGAGGATGAAAGGTCAATACGATGGTGCCTAGTGATGTTCTGCTAAACTCATATATTGTTGCCTACTCCTGATGTCATGAGAGGCTTCATCCAGCAACTGGATGGAAACAGATCCAGATCCAAACAATAGGCAGAGCTCAGGAAATCCTGCAGAAAGCAGACAGAGGGGATTGTGGGATCCAGAGGAGTCAAGGATATCAAAAGGAAACTACTATAATCAACTAAGCTGGGCTCTTAATGGCTCATAGTGATTGAACCAACAACCGGTGAATCTGCATGAAACTCACCTAGGTATTCTTCATATACATTACAGTTCTTTAACTTGATCCATTCTACAGCTGAGACACTTTAAAGTTTAAAAAGAATTTGGAGTTTTGAAGAGACTTTATAGTTTTAGAGAGATAATAAAAAATTATAAGACAATTGATAGGTTAGAAACTTTTTTACTTTTTTTTTTTTTTACTTTAAAGGCATTCTTATTTTACATACCAATTCCAGTTCCCTCTCTCTCTTATTTTCCCATTCTGCCCAAGTTCTTGGCATGCTACCCTCTATTCACTCCTCAATGAGGATGGAGCCTCCCATGGGGAGTCAACAAATCTGCCACAGCACTTGAGGCAGAACCAAGATCCTCCCCACTGTATCTAAGCTGAGCAAAGTATCCATCCAAAGGGAATGGTCTCTAAAGTGCCAGTTCATGTACTAGGGTAAATACGGGTTCCACTGCTAGTGGCCCCACAAACTGTGCATGCTATAAAACTGTCACCCACATTCAAAGGGTCTGGTTCATTCTTAGGCTAGTTTTTATGTTAGAGACTTTTAAGGAGGCTTGATCTTTGAAAGTAACTGTGTGGGAGCCAGCCATGATAAGCTAAGTATGGGCAGGTCACCCATAGGAAGTTCTTTACTTCCAACCATTATCACCCGCCAGAGTAGGATTCAGCCATTGATATATTTAACAAGAGGCCTGAGTCTCAGTAGTTTACCCAGAAGCAGTGGCTAGTTGCAGGAAGAACCACAAGCTGAGATTGCCTGAGCACCAATCAAAAACAGGTCATCCAAATGTTAGAAAATGCCTAACATTCCAACCACTCTAGATAGGACATCCTGCCAGTACACACTCACCAGGACACCCCTAGACAAATGCCAGCCAATCAGGAGTTCTAAACCTCAGAAACACCCTCACCCCCACATTTATCCTTTAGAATAGGGTTCTATTCTAACTGAGCTTGGGGGCTCTCTGTTTATTTGAATACATTTGACATGCAGAGAGACCAAGTTTGCAAACTTGCATAAAATAAAGGCTCTTTGCTTTTACCTATGGGACTCCTTGTTGGCTTTGGCGGGGACTTTGGGGATTTGAGCACAACATGCTTAGTATGTTAGAAAGACTAAACCTTTAAACAGCACGAAATTATAAAACCTGGCCTGAGTTCCTATTCTAAATTCATTCAGTGATAGACTGGCTTTCTTCCCCATGTTTCTTTGGATTGGATCATGGCATTTAATTACAGCAACAGAAAAGCTAAGACCATGGCTAGTTTATTTAGACGTGGCTAACTTTCAAAGAACTAATATCAACATAAAATATTACTCCTACCCGATACAACTCATTTTTACTTACCATTCTTCATGTTTAAAATAACATGTGACATCCGGGCCTGGTGGCATATGCCTTTAATTCCAGCACTCATGAGGCAGAGGCAAAACGCCCTCTGAGTAGCTTGAAGCTAGATTGGTGAGTTTCAGGGCACCCATGACCACACAGACAAAGCAAGTCTATAAAACAAAATGAAACAAAAATGGCACACATTCGTTTCGTTTTTATACTCTCAGTTCCTTTATAAATAATGAAGTTGAACACATTTTCACATGTTTAATAGACAAAAGCATTTATTATTTGCAAATTATATAAAATAATAAAATATTTCCCAAATAAATGTTTTAAAGTATTTATTATTTAATCATAATGTGGTAGTTTGGATGAATACCAAAAAAAAAAATCTCAGATGTTTGAACACTTAGTCTCAACTTGGTGACAGGTTTGAAATGTGATACAACATTGCGGGAGGAAGTGAGTCACTGGTGAAGGGCTTTGAACTAAGAAAGCCTTAACATCACTAGTTTTTGTGCTGCTTTGTGCTTACAGTTCAAGATGTAAGCTCCCAGATTTCTGATCTTGCTGCCATGCCTACCACCTGCTGCCATGCTGGTCCTCAACATGAAGGGCTCAAAACCTCTGAAAGCATACAGCAAATAAACCCTTCCTCACTTAAGTTGTCTTGGGGCATGATGTTTTCTCATTAGAACAAAAAAATAACTACTACTTATAACCATGAACATTATTATCAGTACCTGCTAATGAATTTTAATAAAATACCATTGATTTATCCAATCTATGTATTTAGGTTCAAACATTTATGTAAATATATTAAAATAACAATACTTTAATATAAAAGAATTCAGTATTATAACCATCAGATCATTATAATTGATGTTATGAATAAGGTAAAATTATGTCACATAATGTAATTTCTTGTTATTATTGTTATAATTTCATTCATTCTGTGAAAATTCCAAAACTGAGATTACAATTTTCAGAAATATAGAAGCATCTAAAATGATTCACAAGTAGCAAAAAAGTTAGGAGAATATTTTTGGATAGAAGTAAGCACTTTCTTTCTTGATATTTCAAGTAATTTATAAAATCTAAAAAGAACTTCAATTCTTTTATCACCTCAGCAAGATTTTAGAAATGTAAACTGCTTCTAGTTAACTATACCTCCAAATCAAATGATGAGAAAAATAAATAAATGCAAAACAAATATTATTTTGTAAATTTTTTAAAAAGATTGATTTAAGTGAAATATTTTAATTCCATTTTTTAAACTTTTCTGCTTCAATAACAGTAACTACCAGAAAAGTACATTTTATTTTGGGGTCATTTCTATAAGATGTAATTTTTTTTTCATAGATTTAAAATAAAACTCACAGAACCCTGTTAGGAATGAATATAATTCTTTAGTATTGAATCATGCTTTTTAAAGGCATAGACAATTCAAATAAAAGTTGTTCTGAAATGTAAGCCAGAGGTATGATTTCTCTCTTTAAAAGACCAATTGGCAACTTGTAATAGATCAGTATGATGACGAAAGCAGATTTTGCTGTGAAATTTTCAAATCTATTCCTTGAATGTTCTTGAATTGCTAACAGTGTAGAACAATATCTTCAGATAATAGTCACTGTTTCTGAGAGTTTTAGAAAATACTGAGTTACTCTAGCCTACCCGATTACCCAAAGGCCGTGATGCTTCCTCCTCAGTGTTGAGAAGCAATTCATCATTGCACTAGCTTTGACAGCTGCACTAAGACCCATCAAAGTCTTGCTAAATAGCAAGGACAAGAAAATCCATCCTGCACACATGTGTCTAACACGCCTCTTTCTAAACAAGAAAAAAATCAGCACTTGTTGGTTCAATTTAAGGAATTCATCATAATGGAATCAGCTATGACAAGCACCTTACGCTAACGAGCTTGCAAGGGTTTTTTAGCTTTAGACGCTGAAGTTACAACCTTTTCTAGATTGATTCTTTGTTATTGCAATAAAATATTTCCCAAAAGCAATAGGGAAAGGAAAAGGCTTAATATAGCTTACTCGTTATAGCCCATCATCAGGAAAATCAAGGCAAGAACTGAAAGTGGTAGGTTGAAAACAGAAACATCAGAAAACTGCTTATTAGCTTGCTTCCTGCTCATTTCAGCTCCTTTTCTCATGACGCCCAGGTCCACAAGCCTAGCGATGTTACAACCCACAACAGTCTCAGATATCCAACATTAGTTAGCAATTAACCAAAATGCCTCACAGACAGAGCATTAGGTTAATGTGATCTGGACAATTTTTCACCTGAGTTTTTCACCTTTTCCTAGGTGTTTCATGCTCACAGTTGAGATTAGGTACCCCACAATATTTTATATTTTTGAACACAATAAAAGTGCCATGGGTTTCTAATGAAAATTGTGAGTAGTCATTTCATTAACTTCTCACCTTTTTCTACTTTATGAGAATATACCATTTTATTAAAATTATATCTGAATAATGATTTCTTTAAGATTTTCATGTTTTATATTACATTTTAGAATTTATATATTAAATTGTTTCATTTATTTTACATCCTGATGACAGTTTCCCCTTCCTACTCTCTTCTGTTCCCTACCTCTCTCTCAATACCCCTCTTGCTTTCCTTCTATGACCATATCCATTCTTCCTCCATCTCGGTTCAAAAACAGGCAAGCTTCCCATGGGCTTCAACAAAGGTGAGGTAAGATCAAATTTCTCCCCCTGCAGTAAGACTGGGCAAGACAACCCAAACTGGGGAATAGGTTCCTAAAAGCCAGCTCAAGTACCAGGGACAGGGCCTGATCCCATTGCTAGAAGCCACATAATTTGAAGTCAAAATTTCATGGAGATATTGGTTTATAAGTACAAATGTATTTATTGTTATTGCTGTTGCAAAAACCACTTTAGTTACTAATTATCTGCTTGTTATTTTTGTACCAATTGTAATTCACCAACTCACCACAAATTTAATGATTTTTTCTGTTCATTTATGCTTAATGTTCTTTTTTAAATGAATTATTTATTTGTTGTGTTCACTCTTCTGTGTGCATACAAGAAGAGAGCATCATATCTCGTTACAGTTGGTTGTGAGACACCATGTTGCTGGGAATTGAACTCAGGCCTTCTGGAAGAACAGTCAGTGTTCTTTAAACTCTTATTCATCTTTCCTGTCTATGCTTAATATTCTTATTTAATACCACATTACTTTCCAGGTGTCCAACTGTTAAAGTTAATGTGTTCATGAAATTCACAAATAAGAAATTTTAAAATTCATGAAAATTTAAGAGAGGTATCACCTTCCATCTTGTGGGAAAGCTGTTAGTGCTCCATTGAATAATTTTCTCTAATTTTAGCTTGTCACTTTAGAGTAGTAAACACATATATGATAGTAAATAATAATCATAGGTATTCAAATAACCCAAGCAAAACAGCATAACTATTATTATAATTAGAATTCAAGACAAACACATGAAGATAAAAGGATGAAGATGGATGCTAAAAAAACCCACACTAGCTCAGAATTGAGTATAATAAAGGATTATTTATTTAGGAGTAGACTCACCTATCTCAGTCCTCTGATCAAACAGAGAACAGCAACTGAATCCTGCAGCCAGAAGAGAGAGGGACTACACACTTTACATCAACATTTATAGTATAAGAGGCTAAGCCCAAGTGGGAGGGTAGCATAAAGGCTACTGGCTATAGGAATTCCATCAGCACCTCCCCCTTTTGTTTAAATAAGGGAGTTCTAATCCTAATACAAAATTATATACAATAAAATCAAATATCTGGTATTAAAATTAGAATTACAACCAGCATAATCAATATCAAGCAAGAAACATGTGATAAATGTTTCAATAATTATTCTAGCATAAGGAGTTTGTCTGTATTATAAATAGCTTGGCCAAGACATGAGAGGAAAGTAGCTACAACTCCCTAATCCTCAACCCCATTGAAGACCTGAGAATGGAAATGATATAACTAGAGTAAGGAAGAAGTGCAATCAAACAACTTCCAAAATGTACAACAAATGACAGACAACTGACTACTTGGGCAATCACCCAATGTCTAATTTGCAACATTGGAGCAACCAACTATGGCTAAGGCGTAGAGTAACTGACAGACCATTTTTAGAGGCAGTAAGTTTTTCAAAACTGTCTTTCCTTGTCTTGGCAAGATTTGACACTTTTTTTTCTTGTATCCTTCTTGTCCTGTCTGGACATCATGTATTTTGTCATTGGTTGATGCATGGGCAGTTCATTGCCAAAAGGCCAGTTTTGTCAAGAAGAAAACAAGTTCCCAGTGGAGTGTCTTTGGTGCTCAACATTCTCTCAGGAATAGATCGATACTGTCAGGTGCAATCATGTCTAATGTCAAGAGAACTCTGAGTTATTTAAATGCCATTTTTGACATCTCCTTGAAGATTACTTATTTATGTAGAATACAATCTCTACATATCTAAAGAACCTGATTAGTCTAATTACACATAAGACAAACATGGATGATGACCTATAATTCTTAATACCTATATAACTTAAAGACTAAGACTTCATATTAGAATATTAAACAATCTTTCAACAATTGTGCAACAAATGAGGACAATGAACTCAAAATGTAAATAATATATAAATATCTTGATCAGAGGCAGAAACGCATATTGCACTTAAGCAGAGGTAGAAACTTGTATGCATAAAATATGACAAAATAACTTTGCCTAGGTATAAAAATATTATAGAGGAAAATAGAAACATATTCAATAAAATGTAAGACGGCCAGAACATTGTAAAAAAGTCACTATTTCAGCAAACCAAGTTGGAACCATCTTGAAAATCTGGTACCCAAAACAGGTCTTATACTAACGTTATCAGGATCATGACATCATCTCAATTAGGTGGGGTTGCTGTTGTGGGACCCCATATTCTTCCTGGAAACTTCAAAGATTACTGCAGAAAAATTCATTGTTCATTGTGGAAAACTTAAACATTATTTATACAGATATGTATTCAATGAAAGGTATGATAAAGGTAAAAATAGGTATGAAGAAAAGTATTTTTTTATAAATTCTTTCTTCTTTCAGTCCAATAACATGGCTTCTGATTTGAGACAGAAACTATGAATTTTTGTTGTAACAACATGCTTTGATTTAAAGAAGTACACCGCCATTGTCCAACTTCAAAACAGGATTTAATTTTTAAGTGAGTCATGACTATTATTCTAGTTTATGTTGAGAGATTCTTAACCTAGATTGCTTGCCCTTATAAATATTATTTTTTTTTTGCTTGGTGATCCTATCTGGATAATTTTCTCCTTAAGCATCTAGATATTCATGGTCTCTTGACTTTCTGAAGGTGAGTATTTTCTGCAAAGACAAGAACAGAACCCTGCCCCAACACTTATGAGGTTTCCTTACCACCTGTATGGTTGTCAACTCTGTGGATGAGCCATCATTTCTCTTTCTCAAGAAATTTCTCTTCTTCAAACTGAGTCTTTATTAATTTTGTTGGTGTCCATAACTTTTTTTATCCTGTTGAAACAAGAAAAAAATCTTTTTCCAATGTAGCACATCTCCTGGCTACCATTGTGAGGTCAACACATCCTTGAAATATAAGGATGGCTGATTTAATTAGAAGACTTTTCTATTACGCAATGTCTCTCTGTTGCTGTTGTCCCTTTCTCATTAGCATTAAGAAAATTCAAGGTTAATAAAGCATTATGTAAACTATTGCTGGGGGTATTTTCCAACCTTTTCTGTTTGTTTAACTTATCCTTTATAGTTTGATTTGATCTTTCTATAACTGCCTGACCTGTAGGATTGTTTGCTATACCTATAATATGCTCTATATTACAATAAACAAAAACTGTTTCTTCTTCTTAGAGATATATGCTGGACCGTTATTTGTCTTTATTTGTGCAGGTATACTCATAATGGCCATAACTTCTAATAAATGTGTGATTTGGAAAGTCATCAGCATTGGTGGCTTGTAATTATACAAGGGGAGCTATAATGTAAAACTTATAAAGTGTTAGTATCATTGGAAGAGCATGCCCTATGTAAGTTAGGTCCTGAGCAAATGTGTCTTTTAACATAATCCTAAACTTTAGAAGATGCTGAGATCAATCAGTCCTTGGTAAATTTTCAAAACCATTAAACATAGGGTCAATCTCAAGAAGGATGTCAAAGCTATCATCTATAGTAAAAGTAGATGTGTTAATAACAAAACACTTCAACTTTAATTTCTTTCTTATTTATTTATACTTTTATACAATCTTTTCTTATTCCACACAGTCATTCCTAATATTACTCCTTCCCCTTCTCACCCCACCCTGCCTCCTTCCCCACCTCCTATCCACTCCCCAGAAAGGGCAAGGTCTCCAATGGGGAGTCAACAAGGCCTGACACGTAACTTCCAGACAGGATCAAGATCCTTTTCCTATATCTAGGTAGAACAATGTATCCCTCCAAAGATAATGGGCTCCAAGATTCCAGATCAAGCACAAGAAATAAATCCTGGTCCCAGTGCCAGTGGCACCATAGACTACCCAAGCCTTACAAAAGTCCCCCACATATGTTAGGCCTAGCTTGGTCCCATGCAGGTACCTCCTGTTAGGGCCACCAGACTATCCAGTAAATGTACAGCTGACAGACAGACAAATCCACAGGAAGTGCATACATACTCATCCACATGGAATAGCCCTTGTGATTTAGCTAGCCCAGTACATCATTTAAAATGATGACCTCCATAGTTACAGTATGTATTTCTACCTCAATTAATCCAGTGTTGAACTCCTTCAAGGAAATGTCCAAAGTGTCTCTACTCCACGTTGGTATTAAATACTACCAAGTTGACAATCATGATTAACCATCAGAGTTTGTGTGAGATACTTATATAACTTGTAGAAACCCCTCTCGTTTTGGTTCATGCTCTGAAATTAAATATTAGGAAAAGATTATTTTCATTAAATACTTTGGAATAGACAGAAGAAAATACAATTCTTGTTTAAAATGGAAATATTAGAGGAAGATTTATCAAATCCTCAGTAGTTATTTGGATGAGAATGACACCTATAAGCTCACATATTTGAATGTTTGGTTCCCAAGTGGTAGAATTCTTTGAACAGGAAAAGCAGTTGAGGCCTTGTTGGAGGAGGCTTCACTGTGGATTCACTTTAAGATTTCATGCCATTTACAGTATCTCTTTCTCTTTTCTTTCTTTCTTTTTTTTGTTATCAGTATGCAAGCTCTGTGCTGCTGCTTGGACAACACACTTGCATTTGACTGCCATTCCCAATACCATGGAGCTGTACGCCCCAGAGTGTTCTATTGGTTGTCTTGATCATGGTGTTTTATCATAGCTATAAAAGTAAATAAGACATCCTCACACCTATTTACATTTTTGTTATCCATATCACCACTGTTTTTTAAGTTCTTCTCATGTAAAGTTTATTGCTTTTGTCTATGTCCCTGATATTAGCCACAAAACTAGATCCTTGAATATGATAAGTACAGGCTCTACTACAGAAATATACCCAAGGCTTTGATTTCAAACCTAAAGTTTTATTTAATCTAACAGTTTTATTTGTACATATTTTCCAGCTATTTGTATCTTTTAGAAAATTTTATACAAATACTTATCTCTTTGTTTTTAAAATCAGTTTTTGAGATTACTATTATTAAAACATTTCCTCTCATGTCCTTTATCACCCTATATACTCCTCAAACCTCTCCTTCAAATTCATCCTTTGTTTTTTCACTAATTGTTATTACATATATACGTACATAGATATATGTTCTTAAATGTTACCTGTTATTTTCATAGAACTTTATTTTATGTGTGCTTTCAGCTTGGTACTTAGCAGTCATTTTGCATGCTTTTGAAGTTACCACATCTGTAATAGTTTTCTTGACTTTTTTATAGCATGTTTGCTGTTAGTATACTTGTAGACTGTCAAATTTTTTAATGTTAACCTTATATCCCTGCTATTTTGCTGAATGTGACTATTTGTTGTAAGAGATTTTTTCATGAAATCTCTAGAGTTGTTTACATATAGAATTAGTTTTACTAAAGGTAAGTTTGGTTTGATTTTTTCCTTTTATATTTTTATTTAATTTAATTTCCTGTCTTTCCTTGAGATCTCAAGCACTACGTTGAACAAAAGTGAAAAAAATAGATATCCTTGTTCTCATCCTGATTTCCATAGAAATGTTTTGAGCTTTTCTCTGTTGAGTAGATATTTGCAGCAGGCTTCCTATACATTGATTATATTGTGGATTTACCTCCTATATACAGAAATAAAGCAGGAATTGTAACATGAATGGATATTGGATTTATCTAAGATTTTTTGTATCTAATGATATGCCTATGTAGTTTCTTTTCTTTTATCAATTTATTGCTGGGTTTCATTTACTGATATATGTATATTGAAGCATCTCTGGTTCTCTGTATTAAAGCCAATTTAATGATTAAGAATGGTAATTTATTTGTTGTCTTACTTAGAAATTCTATTTCTGTGATGAAATACTGTGACTAAAAGAAGTTAGGAAGAAGTGGTTTATTTGCGTGACATATCCTCATTTCCATCCCTTGAGAAAAGACAGTCCAGTAATTCAAACATTCTAGGGACTTAGACAGAGGCAGAAGCTCAGAAAAAGGCAATCTTGAAGTGTTGCTTACTCATCATGGCTTGTTAAGCCTGCTTTCTGGATCAAATGTCACCAGTCCAAAAGTAGTACAACATTCACCAGACTGGGCCCTCACACATAGATTACTAATTTTGAAATCCGGTTCTTGTGGAGGAAATTTCTCAATGGTGACTCCCACCCCTCAAAAAGCTTATGTCAGGTGAACATGAATCTAGGCAGTACAGATATAAATTCATGTTCTTGAATTCATTTTGGAAGTACTTTTTGAGAAATTTTGTGTTTGTGATCGTTGACAATTTGGGTCTATAATTTCCTTTTAATTGGATATTTATCCAGTTTTGTTTTCAGGGTAATAATACCTTTATATTATATCAATGCTCAGCAACCACATGGATGAATACAACTAAATCAGTACAGTTAAAGATTTATCACCATCGCAGGCCTCTGAGGACACCTGGCATGCACAAAGCGTTAATGCTTCAATCAAAACACTCATACACATTAAAGAAGGAAAGAAATAAGAAACATATAGAGAGAGGGAGAGAGAAAGAGAGAAAAGGATGAAGAGTCAGTGTAGTGCTTAGTCCCCAGTGGGAAATCTATGCAATATTTGTCTCCAGGAGGACACAATGCATCATGAGAGAAGTTAAACAGAGATTGGAAGAGCAAGGCACAATGGGTGACTACAGTGAAACAGTGTTCTATGGGCAGACAGTTGAAGGCAGACATGCACAAGACTTGTGCTGTTGGGCTCTTACAGTTTTTGTTACTCTTTTTACTATGTGTTCTTTTGGCTTTTGTTTTTTTAGTATCCACCATACAGATCTCAAATAAAACACAGGGAGACCTATTATTCCTTATAAATGTCTGGTCTTTGCTTGGCTTATTTCTGTCCACTTTTTCTTTTATTATTTTTTTAAATAACTTTTTCCATTTATTTTACATCCCAATAGCAGTTTCCCCTTCTTCCTTTCCTCTCTCTACCATTGCTTTCTATCTATCCCCTTCCCATCCACTCCTCCTCATCTCCATTCAGAAAAGGGCAGGTCTCTTATGGGCTTCAACAAAGCATGACACATTAAGTTGAGGCAGGAACAATCTCTCCCCCTGTACCAAGGGCAGGCAAGGTAATCTAGCATGGGGAATAGTCCCCAAAAGCCAACTAAGCATCAGGGACATGTCCTGATCTCACTGCTAGGAGCATTTCAAAGAGACAGAGCAACATAACCATCACATATATGCAAAGGATCTATGTTAGTCAAATGCAGGCTTCTTAACTGTTGTTTAAGAGTCTATGAGCTCCCACAAATTCAGATCATCTGTCTCTGTGGGTTTCCTCATCATGAACTCCCTGGATTGTACAATCCCTCATTACTTTCACCAACAAGGCTCATGGAGCTCAGTTCAGTTCTTGGTTGTGGATCTCTGTATCTGTTTCCATCAGTTAGTGGACAGAGTATCTCTGATAACAATTAGGAAAGTTACCAATCTGATTACAGTAGATGGATATATCAGTTCCCTCTCTACTATTGCTAGAAGTCTTAGCTGGGGCCATCCTTGTGTATTCCTGGGGATTTCCTTGATACCAGGTTTCTTCCTAACCCAGTAAGGCCCCATGAAGACAACCCTTTCCTTACTCTCCTGCTCTGACCCACCCCAACTCACCTCCCCTTGAATGCATTGGCACAGGAGACTGTTGACAGGGGTTTTGTCCCACCCATTCCTGCAGCCTTTCAGTCCCAAGAAACACACAGAGGACTACATTGATCATAAACTTGTTGACCTAGTAGCTCAGGTTTCTTATTAACTCATTCTTACATCTTAAATTAGCCCATTATTCTTCTTTATGTTATCCATGTGGCTTAGTGCTTTTTATCAATGAGGCCTTCTCATTTTGCTTGCTTTGTGTCTGGAGGACGACTGCAGACTCAGTATTTCCTCTTTCCAGAATTCTTCTGCTCTCATCATCCCATCTCTACTTCTGCATGGTCACCTCATCAGTGCTTACTGCCTGGATACTGGCCAATCAGTGATTTATTAAAACAATACAAGACCATTGTCCCACAGCAGGAGACTTCTTCCTGAATGTAACACCAGTAGTACAGACACTAAGGTAGACAATTAATAAATGGGGCCTTCTGAAGGTGAAACATTTCTGTAAGGCAAAGGACACAGTCAATAAGAGAAAACAGCAGCCTACAGCATGAGCTAAACATCTGACAGAGGGCTGAACTCCAAAATATATAAGGAACTCAAGAACCTAGACATCAAAATAACAAATTATTCAATTTTAAAAATGGGGGTAGAGAGCTAAACAGAGAATTCTAAATAGAAGAATCTCAAGATGTTGAAAGACTCTTGAGGAATTGCTCAACATTATTAGTCATTACAGAAATTCAAATAAAAAAATCTCTGAGATACCATTTTACATCTGTTATCTAGCTTTTCTTAAATTATTTCATTCACCTTTCGTCTCTAGACTTTTCCATTTTCTTAATTCTGTAAGCTTATTTCACTCATATTCTGTGTCTTGCTGTTTGGCTGCCCCCCTTTTTCTTACTCCTTGATCACCTTTGTTTCTGATCCCTCTTTTTCTCCTATTTATTCTCTCTGCCTGTCAGCCATGCCTATCCTTTCTCCTGCCTTGCTATTGACCATTCAGCTCTTTATTAGACACAGCTTCATAGAGTTAAACAAATGCAACATAAAAGAATGCAACACATCTCTGTATCATTAAAACAAATATCCCACAGCATGAACAAATGCAACACATCTTAAAATAATATTCTACAACAGTGAGCAAGATCAAATCCTTCAAAATACCAGTCAGGACATGAGGAAGATCACAAGGACAAAATACTATCTGACAACCTACTAGTTTTCTTTAAAAATTCTGTTCCAGCAAAGGGTCATATAGCTATGTTCATACTGAAAGAAGCATATGGACTCAATGTGCTTTAAAAACATTATACACAGAATTTTAAGGAATTAGTGGTGGGATGTATAGGAGAGAAATATGAAGAGAAGGTTTAGGCAAAGAACTTGTTCAAAATACTTTCTAAGTATGTCCAAAATTCTCAAACAATGAAACAATTCTCCAAAAAAGTCTCTTTCTAAGAATTGTGCCAATTCCCTCTCAAAGTATCAAATTTTTTTCTTCAAGTTTATATTGTACCTTTATATAACTACAATTTCCAGCTTGCATCAGTTTTTAAATGATAATAACTTATATAAAATGTGTGTGTGTAGTTTCTGATTTAATATAACAAATTCAAGATTTTTCAGATAATAGCTTGATATTTATGTGTTATAAGAAATATAAAATACGGAATCCCGTCGCAGCCTTAATCCAGGTACACCTTCCTCTCTTCCCCCCCTCCCCTCTGGAGACACAAGATCTCCCCAGAGCTGCTCCCTTGCACGCTGGGCCTGGGCTGTGGGCTCAGTCCGGCAGGGGCAGCTCTGGTGCTTTGAGAGCATGCCTGAGGACAGGCAAGCCCTGTCTCAGCTCAATCACATTCCTGGCCAGCAAGAGAGAGTGAACTTCTAGCAGACTTCCATTGGAGGAGGGGTGAGTTTTCTCCTGACCAGAGGGCTTCGGCTAGGAGGAATTCAGTCTTTCCCCGCCCCCCTCGACAATCTGGTCACCGGGCAGAGGCAACTCCTCCCTGCGGAGCTCCCCGAATCCCGTCCCAGCCTTTATCCAGGTACACCTTCCTCTCTTCCCCCCTTCCCTCTGGGGCCACAAGATCTCCCCAGAGCAACTCCCTTGCTCGCTGGGCCTGGGTTGTGAGTGCAACCCAGTAGTAGGGAGTGCCTGTGTTTCAATAGACTGCCTGAGGAAAGGTAGGCCTTCTGTCAGTGAAGTCCCTACCCAATAAGGGAACCTGACCTGGTACTAGAAGGATCCAGTAGAGAGCATTTGAAGGAAGAGATGGGCAGACGCCAAGGCAAGAACTCCTCCAACAATCTAAAAAACAACATGAAAACACCAGAACCCAATGACCCTACAATAGAAGGACTTGAACCTCTTAATTCAGAAGAAGTGGGAAAAAATGCCATTATGAAAGCAATAGAGTCCCTTAAACAGGATATGAATAACTCCCTTAAAGAACTGGATGAGAAGAATAACAAAAAGATTGAAGAAATGAGTAAAGAAATGGATGAAAAATATAAAAAAAAGATCTAAGAAATGAGTAAATCCATGAATGATACACTGGGAAACCAAGAAAAACAATCAAACAGGTAATGGAAACAGTTCAAGAATTGAAAACTGAAATGGAGGCAATGAAGAAAACACAAAACGAGAATCGGCTGGATATGGAAAATCTAGGTAAACGAACAGAGATTACAGAATCAAGCATAACCAATAGGATAGAAGAGATGGAAGAACGAATCTCAGAGTCTGAAGATACCATAGAGAAAATAAATGCTCTGATCAAAGAAAACAGCAAATCCAACAAATTCTCATCACAAAACATTCAAGAAATCTGGGACACAATAAAAAAAACCAAATCTAAGAATAATAGGGATTGAAGAAGGAGAACTACACATCAAAGGACCAGAAAATATATTCAACAAAATTATAGAAGAAAACTTTCCCAATCTAAAGAATGATATTCCTATGAAGGTTCAAGAAGCATAGAGAACACCGAATAGGCTTGATCAAAAAAAAAAAAACATCCCCTCGCCAAATAATAATCAAAACACAAAACATACAGATTAAAGAAAGAATATTAAGAGCTGCAAAGGAAAAAGGGCAAGTAACTTATAAAGGTAAACCTATCAGACTTACACCAGACTTCTCTATGGAAACCATGAAAGCCAAAAGGTCCTGGATAGAGGTACTGCAGAAACTAAGAGACCATGGATGCAAGCCTAGAATAATATACCCAGCCAAGCTATCATTCACTATCAATGGAGAAAACCAAATATTCCAGGATAAGAACAAATTTAAACAATTCGCAGCCACAAACCCAGCCTTACAGAAAGTAATATAAGGAAAATCGCAACCCAAGGAGTCCAACATTGCCAGCACTGCTTACAATAACTCAGACATCTAGCGACCCTTCACGAGCTTAACTCAAAGAAGGGACACATACAAACTCTATTAATCAAACAAACAAAAAATAATAATAACCGGAGTCAACAACCGCTGGTCATTAATATCACTTAATATTAATGGACTCAATTCACCTATAAAAAGGCACAGACTAAGAGACTGGATACGAAAACAGGATCCAACATTCTGCTGTTTACAAGAAACACCCCTCAACCACAAAGACAGACATCTACTCAGAGTAAAGGGTTGGGAAAAGGTTTTTCAAGCAAACGGACCTAAGAAACAAGCAGGTGTGGCCATTCTAATCTTCAACAAAATTGACTTCAAACTAAAATCAATCAGAAGAGATGGAGATGGACATTTTATACTCATAACAGGAACAATTCATCAGGAGGAAGTCTCAATCCTGAATATCTACGCCCCTAATATAAAGCCTCCTACTTATGTAAAAGAAACACTTTTAGAACTCAAGGCAGTCATCAAACCACACACACTAATAGTAGGAGACTTCAACACTCCTCTCTCACCAATGGACAGGTCAATCAGACAGAAACCTAAGAGAGAAAAAAGAGAATTATTGGAGGTATTGAATCAAATGGACTTAACAGACATCTATAGAACATTCCACCCAAATAGGAAAGAATATACCTTCTTCTCTGCAGCTCATGGAACCTTCTCGAAAATTGACCACATACTGGGTAACAAAGCAAACTTCCACAGATACAAAAAAATATTAGTAACCACCTGTGTCTTGTCAGACCACTATGGATTAAAGTTAGAATTCAAGAAGAGTGCTACCCCCAGGAAGCCAACAAATTCATGGAAGTTGAACAGTCAACTACTGAGTCACCTCTGGGTCAAGGAAGAAATAAAGAAAGAAATTAAAGTCTTCCTTGAATTTAATGAAAATAAAGACACAACATACTCAAACCTATGGGACACTATGAAAGCAGTGCTAAGAGGAAAGTTCATAGCACTAAGTGCCCAATTAAAGAAAACGGAGAAAGCACACATTGGAGACTTAACAGCACACTTGAAAGCTCTAGAAAAAAAAGAAGCTGATTCACCCAGGAGGAGTAGAAGACTGGAAATAATCAAACTGAGGGCTGAAATCAACAAAATAGAAACACAGAAAACAATCCAAAGAATCAATGAATCAAAAAGCTGGTTCTTGGAGAAAATCAACAAGATTGACAAACCCCTATCCAAGTTAATCAAATGGCAGAGAGAGAACATGCAAATTAATAAGATCAGAAATGAAAAGGGGGACATAACCACAGACACAGAGGAAATTCAGAGAATCATTAGATCTTACTACGAAAATTTATATGCCACAAAGTTGGAAAATGTAAAAGAAATGGACATTTTTTTAGATAAGTACCATATACCAAAGTTGAACCAAGAAGAGGTGAACAATCTAAATAGACCTGTCAGTCGTGAAGAATTAGAAACTGTTATTAAAAATCTCCCTACCAAAAAAAGCCCAGGACCAGATGGTTTCAATGCAGAATTCTACAGGAACTTCCAGGAAGAGCTAATACCTATACTCCTTAATGTATTTCACAATATAGAAACTGAAGAATCATTGCCAAACTCTTTTTATGAAGCTACAGTTACCCTGATAACAAAACCACACAAAGACACAACCAGGAAAGAGAATTACAGACCAATATCACTCATGAACATTGACGCAAAAATACTCAATAAAATACTGGCAAACCGAATCCAAGAATGCATTAGAAAAATTATCCATTATGATCAAGTGGGCTTCATCCCAGAGATGCAGGGTTGGTTCAACATATGCAAATCTATCAATGTAATCCATCATATAAATAAACTGAAAAATAAAAACCATATGATCATTGCATTGGATGCTGAAAAAGCATTTGACAAAATTCAACACCCATTTATGATAAAGGTGTTGGAGAGACTAGGGATACAAGAATCATACCTAAATATAATAAAAGCAATATACAGCAAGCCGTCAGCTAACATCAAATTGAATGGAGAGAAATTCAAAGCCTTTCCACTAAAATCAGGAACACGACAAGGCTGTCCACTCTCACCACTCCTGTTCAATATAGTGCTTGAAGTTCTAGCAATAGCAATAAGACAACATAAGGGGACCAAGGGGATTCGAATTGGAAAAGATGAAGTTAAACTTTCATTATTTGCAGACGATATGATAGTGTACATCAGCGACCCCAAAAACTCTACCAAAGAACTCCTACAGTTGATAAACACCTTTAGTAATGTGGCAGGATACAAGATCAACTCCAAAAAAATCGGTAGCCCTCCTATACACAAAGGATAAAGAAGCAGAGAGGGAAATCAGAGAAACATCACCTTTCATGATAGCCACAAATAGCATAAAATATCTTGGGGTAACTCTAACCAAGGAAGTGAAAGACCTATTTGAGAAGAACTTTAAGTCTTTGAAGAAAGAAATTGAGGAGGATACCAAAAAATGGAAAGACCTTCCCTGCTCTTGGATTGGGAGAATCAACATAGTAAAAATGGCAATTCTACCAAAAGCAATCTATAGATTCAATGCGATTCCCATCAAAATCCCATCAAACTTCTTCACAGACCTTGAGAGAACAATAATCAAGTTTATATGGAAAAACAAAAAACCCAGGATAGCCAAAACAATCTTATACAATAAAGGAACCTCTGGAGGCATTACCATCCCTGACTTCAAACTCTATTACAGAGCAACAGTATTGAAAACAGCTTGGTATTGGCATAACAACAGAGAAGTCGACCTATGAAATCGAATAGAAGACCAGGGTATTAACCCACAAACATATGAACACCTGATATTTGACAAGGGAGCTAAAGGCATACAATGGAAGAAGGAAAGCATCTTTAACAAATGGTGCTGGCATAACTGGATGTCAACCTGTAGAAGAACGAAAATAGATCCATATCTATCACCATGCACAAAACTCAAGTCCAAATGGATTAAAGACCTCAACATTAATCTGACCACTTTGAAACTGATAGAAGAGAAAGTGGGAAGTAGTCTAAAAGATATAGGCACAGGAGACCAGTTCCTAAGCCGAACCCCAGAAGCTCAGACAATAAGAGAAGCAATGAATAAATGGGACCTCCTGAAACTGAGAAGCTTCTGTAAAGCAAAGGACACTGTCAGTAAGACTAAAAGGCTACCTTCCGACTGGGAGAAGATCTTCACAAATCCCTCATCAGACAAAGGTCTGATCTCCAAAATATACAAAGAACTCAAGAAACTAGACACTAAAACTCTAACTAACCCAATTAAAAAATGGGATACTGAACTGAACAGAGAATTCACAACAGATGAACTCCGAATGGCCAAAAGGCACTTAAGGTCATGCTCAACCTCCTTAGCGATCAGGGAAATGCAAATCAAAACCACTTTGAGATACCATCTTACACCTGTCAGAATAGCTAAAGTCAAAAACACCAATGATAGCCTATGCTGGAGAGGATGTGGGGTGAGGGGAACACTCATCCATTGTTGGTGGGAATGCAAACTCGTGCAGCCACTGTGGAAATCAGTGTGGTGGTTTCTCAGGAAACTGGGAGTCAACATCCCTCAGGACCCAGCAATTCCACTCTTGGGAATATACCCTAGAGATTCCCTAACATACTACAAAAGCATTTGTTCTACTATGTTCATAGCAGCACTATTTGTAATAGCCAGAACCAGGAAACAGCCTAGGTGCCCCTCAATAGAAGAATGGTTAAAAAAGGTGTGGAACATATACACATTAGAGTTTTACTCAGCGGTAAAAAACAATGACATCTTGAATTTTGCATGCAAATGGATGGAAATAGAAAATGCTTTACTGAGTGAGGTAAGCCAGACCCAAAAAGAGGAACACGGTATGTATTCACTCATAAGTGGATTCTAACCATAATTAAAGGTCTTTGAACGTATTATTCGTGATCCTAGAGAAGCTAAATAAGAAGATGTACCTGATAAAGATTATTTAGCTATCCGCCAGGAGGTAAGAAATAGACAAGAGTCCCATGTAACCTCGGGTGCATGGGGGGGGGGGTGGGAGCGTTGTTGGAAGGGGAGAGGGTTAGAGAGAAGGGAGTAGGGGAGGAATGGGGAAAGCTCGGTGGCCTGGAAAGGGGAGAGTGAGGAAGGATGAATATGGGATCAGGGAAGAATATATTTCAAATAAGGGAGTCATTTTAGGGTTTACAGGAGACTTGATTATATATGGGATCCCAGGTCCAAGGAGAGATCCCCAGATTGTTCTCTGGAGAGAGGAGAGGGTGCCTGAACCGGCCGTGGCCCATAACCATACTGATGTATATTTTGCTTATCACCATAGATCCTTCATCTGGCGAAGGATGGCGATACAGATGGAGACCCACATTGGAGCACCGGACTGAGCCCCCCAAGGTCCAAATGAGGAGCAGAAGCAGGAAGAACATGAAAAAGAAAATCAGGACTGCGAGGGATGCTATCACCCACTGATACAAGGGAATGGATCTAATGAGAGTTTACCAAGGCCAGTTGGACTGGGACTGAACGAGGAGGTGATCTAACCAGATTCTCGGAATTTGGCCGGAATCTCTGAATGTGGCTGGCCCGAAGTCTTTCTGAAAAGCCATTGACTATGATACTGGGACTTGTTTCCTCTGCATATACTGGATTTTGGGGATCCAGTCTGTTTGGATACTCACCTGCCTGGACCTGGAGGGAGGGGGGAGGAACTTGAACTTCCCACAGGGCAGGAAACCCTGACTGCCCTAAGGGATGAAGAGGGAGGAGGAGAGGGAGTGGGGGGAGTGGGAGGGTGTTGGGAAGAGGGGCAGAAATGGCAACTTTTATAATTTAATAAAATTTACTCAAAAATAAATAAAAAAAATGGGGTACTGAACTGAACAGAGAATTCACAACAGATGAACTTCGAATGGCTAAAAAGCACTTAAGGTCATGCTCAACCTCCTTAGCGATCAGGGAAATGCAAATCAAAACAACTTTGAGATATCATCTTACACCTGTCAGAATAGCCAAACTCAAAAACACCAATGATAGCCTATGCTGGAGAGGATGTGGGGTGAGGGGAACACTCATCCATTGTTGGTGGGAATGTAAACTTGTGCAGCCACTGTGGAAATCAGTGTGGCGGTTTCTCAGGAAAATGGGAGTCAACCTCCCTCAGGACCTAGCAATTCCACTCTTGGGAATATACCCTAGAGATTCCCTAACATACTACAAAAGCATTTGTTCTACTATGTCCATAGCAGCACTATTTGTAATAGCCAGAACCTGGAAACAGCCTAGGTGCCCCTCAATAGAAGAATGGTTAAAAAAGGTGTGGAACATATACACATTAGAGTTTTACTCAGCGGTAAAAAATAATGACATCTTGAATTTTGCATGCAAATGGATGGAAATAGAAAACGCTTTACTGAGTGAGGTAAGCCAGACCCAAAAAGAGGAACACGGTATGTATTCACTCATAAGTGGATTCTAACCATAATTAAAGGTCTTTGAGCCTATTATTCGTGATCCTAGAGAAGCTAAATAAGAAGATGTACCTGATAAAGATTATTTAGCTATCCGCCAGGAGGTAAGAAATAGACAAGAGTCCCAGGTAACCTTGGGTGCATGGGGGGGTGGGGGGTGGGAAGGTTGTCGGAAGGGGAGAGGGTTAGAGAGAAGGGAGTAGGGGAGGATTGGGGAAAGATCCGGGGACTGGGATGGAGGGGAGGGATGAAGGATGGATATGGGATAAGGCAAGTATATACCTCAATTAAGGGAATCATTTTAGGGTTTACAAGAGACTTGATTATAAAGGGGATCCCAGGTCCAAGGAGAGATCCCCAGATGGTTCTCTGGACAGAGGAGAGGGTGCCTGAACCGGCCTTGGCCCACAACCATACTGATGAATATTTTGCATGTCACCATAGAATCCTCATCTGGCGATGGATGGAGATGGAGGCGGAGAACCACGTTGGAACACTGGACCTAGCTCCCTAGGTCCAAATGAGAGGCAGAAGGAAAGAGAACGTGAGCAAAGAAGGCAAGGGCAGAGGAAACCTTCATCCGACGTTGGATGGCGTTACAGATGGAGACCCGTATTGGAACACCAAACTGAGCACTCCACGGTCCAAATGAGGAGCAGAAGTATGAAGAAAATAAAAAAAAGTAATCAGGACTGAGAGGGATGCGAGTACCCACTGATACAAGGGGACTGATATAATGAGAGTTCACCAAGGCCTGTTGGACTGGGACTGAACGAGGACGTGATCCAACCAGAATCTCTGAATGGGGCTGGCCCGGAGCCTTTTTGAAAAGCCATTGACAATGACACTGGGACTTGCTTCCTCTGCATATACTGGATTTTGACGCTCCAGTCTGTTTGGACTCTTACCTTCCCTGGACCTGGAGGGAGGGGGGAGGAACTTGAACTTCCCACAGGGCAGGAAACCCTGACTGCTCTAGGGGATGGAGAGGGAGGAGGAGAGGGAGTGGTGGGAGTGGGAGGGTGTTTGGAGGAGGGGCTGAAATGAAAACTTTTATAATTTAATAAAAAAAATATAAAATACATAAAACGTCTTTTAAAATGTTCTGTTAAATTTATTTTAAAGCTCATCAAGTTTTGAAATAATTTGAGAAAACACATTCTAATTTTTTGTATATTATACTTCCCTAGAGTTGGGTAATAATCTTATGTATTATCCATTGCTTATATAACAGGTTACTAAACAGAAGAGAATGCAGAGGTGGTTCGTAAGAATCCTTTCCTACAAAGTACATCCTGAGTGTGCATGACTTGTGGATTATGATTAAAATTTCTGCAGCTTGATTAGGTTGTGTTACTTAAGACCAAATTAGTCACTCTTATGATTTCTTCCTATAAGATTTGAAGACTGGAACTGCAAAATTATAAAATTCATATGTAATAAATCTGAGGAAGTCTGCTAGAGTTGTAAAGGATCTTGAGTAAAAACTGTTCCTTTATAACTCATGAACTGGAATCTTCTAAAAATCTAGTAAGTGTGGAAAACGGATCCATATTCAGAGTTAATAATATATCTTTGGCTTTCTGCTTCACATCACTGTGAAGGGAGGTTATGCAGAGGATTTACTTAATTTTAATCATATTCCACAAGTCATGCCCACTCATGATGTACATTGTAGGAAGGAATCTTACGAACCACCTTTGCAATACATGGTCCTGTTATTACCTTATTGTAGAGCTGTTAATTATTGCTGAATTGATATAGAGCAACATAAAAAGCATTCTAAGCATTCTATGTTGGTTCTTTTATTAAAAAAATTAGTTCTTCAGTTTAATTATATTTTATGCAATATTTTATGAGATTATCTGTATTGACTTTCAAGAAGCTCAAGTAATTTTGACAAATGTATCTTTGCATTATGATTTTAATAAAATCATATATAAAAAAAGCAAGGTTTAAAACCAAGTTATGTTTACCATTATATTTGCTTTGGTATTGCATCATAAGGATTTATTACTATTTACAATTTTTTCAAATGCCTTAATTAATTTACAATGAAAATAGTGTATAGCAATATGAATATTTTGAAATAATTAAAAATATTCACCAGTGAAAGCATTTATTTGTTGAAAAATAATATTGTGTACTAACATGTATGACTTATTTTGTATCTAAATATATTTAATTTTTATTTAAATTTGACAACACTTTGCATAAACTGTCAAGACATAATTTAAGTAATATATTGCATTAAAGCTCCTAAGTTCCTAATATACAACTTGATTTGCATTTAATATATCATTCTATTTATTTGAATTTTGAACAGTCTCTAAAATAATAATAAAAGAATGTCATTTTTGTCATAAAACTATATGGATCAGTAGTGACAGATAAGATATGGATTCTTTTCTTTATTTTGTAGGACATTTTATCTAGCCTTTTGTTGACCTTCTGTTTCCTCTACATTATTAATATAGACAGAGACAAGGAAAAGTTGGATATTAAATTTCTCTTTGAAAATACTTGACAAGATACACAAAAAACAAGTGGGAAAATATATTATATTGAAATAGAATGTAGAACAATATAACTCCTAAACCTGTTTGTCATTTTTTTTAATCTAACAAACAATTTTCTTTGTAAAAATAGTTTGAATACTTAAAAATAATTAACATTATCATAGAACTTTGGCAAGTTTTTTGGTTTGGATCTTTATTATTTTATATATTCTTTACTCAGTAAATAAAACAGTGTGTATATAAATATGTTAAAATAAGCAATTATGTTTCATAATGTGTTTATTTTCTACTAAAATTGGCAGCAGTCCTTATAGAGCCTTTGAATGAAATTATACTTAATGTATTACTAGAAAACTAGTAGGTTTTCTGATTAGCTATATGATATGCATCTCTGTGTGTGTGTGTGTGTGTGTGTGTGTGTGTGTGTGTGTGTGTGTTGTATGGCAACTTTAACCTGCAGTTAAAAAAACCTATATGGCTCAGGTTATTTTTATAGTGCATTAATGTGTCTGAGCATAAAGTCATAGAAGTGTAAAGTGGCACGTTAAAACTCCAGAGTTACAAACAGTATTATTAAAAAGGAAGTGGGTACCAAAATCTTCTGCATTTATGTGACAGGTCAGATTATGCTTTTGTTTGGAAGATTATGGAACATTTCAGGACTTTTTACTTGGAAAGCAATTAAATGCTTTAAGTGAACTTAATGAGGCATTCTAGTAGGACCATGAACAACACTGTTATTGAGGGTGATTAGAACTGAGGGGGCTGGCTGAAGATGTTTCAGAGGAAAAGAATATTACTACTGAGCCTAGATACCATTCTTGTAATATATTGGAGAAAAATGGCTGCTTTCTTCCCTTGTGCAAAACTCTGCCTAACGTTTGAAGAATTATAGCTTAGCATCTTAGGCAAAAGAGATTTTATCATTTATTTGTTTTTGCTTTGTTTTATAGCTTTGAAGCCTGTTCCGGAGCTCTTGTGGAATGGGTTGGCCTCAAACTCACAGAGATCCGCCTCCCTCTGCCTCCCTAAGTGCTGGAATTAAAGGTGTGCACCACCACAACCATGGCTTGGCAAAAAAGATTTTAAACAGTCTAATGTTGACTATGTCATACGGTTATCAGTAGTCACTCTTTTGCATATCTACCATAAAAGGAAGACAGTTAAACAGGAAAAAGAACAAAATATACAGTTTGAGGGGAAAGGAAGCACCAGGAAAAAAGTTTAAAGAAAAAAATTATCCTAAGTGAAATAAAGGTAGCGTTGATTCAGTGCAAGACTTCACCCAGTTGAGCTTCCAAGGTATGAAAAGGAATTAAAGAAAGCTTAGGGTTGGGCATGGTGCCTTGTGGATTCATCATGCATTAGCAAGGCAAAGTCAAGTTGATCTCTGCGTTTGAGGCCAGTGTGGTCTAGAGAGTCAGTTCCAGGATGCCAAACTTAGACAAGGATGAAAACAAATGAAATGAAGAAGCCAGTGAAAATGTATTTGGTGAGAGAGATCCATTTCCAGCTTCACAATGCAGAAATTGGCAGTTTGATCCACATACTCTGGATTCAGAGTCAAGTATACAAGAAAGAGATACTGGAATCTCTCTCTGTGACAAAGGAAAGTTGTTGAGTCCAGACATGAATCAGGAGTGTCCCTACATGGAGGCCTTTAATGACCATTGAATGAAGCTAAAAGTAAAAGCTAGTTTACCTTGAAGACTCCCAGACTTTGGAGATGCCAGGGTCCAGGAATATTTGACACAGAAATCTGCTAACACAAAATTGTGTTTTGGGAAGCTGCTTGCTTGGTTCTCGGCCGCCTGGCTACCTTAGACTCAACATAACCACATAGAAACTGTATTAATTAAATCACTGTTCAGGCCATTAGCTCTAGCCTCTTATTGGCTAACTCTTATATCTTAATTTAACCCATTTCTATTAACCTGTATATCGCCGTGTGACCATGACTTACCGGCAAAAATTCAGCTCCATAGCATCTCCCTGACTCTGCCCTTCTTTCTCCCAGCATTCAGTCCAGGCCTCCCTGCCTACCTAAGTTCTGCATTATCAACAGGCCAAGGCAGTTTCTTTAAACATTCTCTTTCCTGGGAATGAATGGAACTGATAGTCCAATCTCAGGAATAAGAGAGTACAGCTCCCTACCCCCTCTCCTTTTAAGAGGTCATGTAAGCAGACAAGAAACACCACCTCTATTGTGTAGGTCCAATAATGTGGGCCCATTTCCACCTTGTCTGATGGTCAGAGAGTTTGGAGATTACTCAAATGATCCACAAGCATAGTTGCACATCCCAATTCTGGACACCATTGCTTGGTTCTTTTAACATTAAAATAGCTCATTCAAGTAGGCCCATGCCATCCTGACATGTGCTCAGGATATGCAAATGTATTTCTGTGCCTTCTTTTGTAAGAATGAGGTCACCTGGATAGTGGCTGTCTTCAGGATAGCAATCTAGAATAGTTACACTTCCTAAACAACAGAATGCCAATGATTTGGTGCCTCAGGGTGTTAAAGCAATAGACTGTTTGAGTTATCTTTGTATTATGTTAATAAATTCTTTTGTTACTAACCCCCCCATTTACAATGGGTACAAAAACTGGAATACCCTCCCAGTTTAAAAAAAATAAAACAAAATAAACATTAATGGTAATCACAACACAGAGAGGTGACTCCCACATCAGAATGGAAACAATCCAAGAGAAAGAAGTGTGTTCTAGTCAACAAAACTGAAGGAAGTTGAATATCTCAAGGGTGTCTCAACATCAGACATAGATATACAGAGTTTGGAGCTTGCCCCAGTAATTTTCGGTCTTGTCCACTATTTCCTCAGTATGGTCTCTTTCTTCTCTTTTTGAATGGTAATGTATATCTTTTCCACTGTATGTTGGAAGTATGTAATCTTCCTTTTTGTTTTGATTTTTTTCAGGAGGTTGCAGTTAAAAGATTGGCACAAGTCTCAGAAGAGACTTTGAACTTTGGACATTTAAACAGAGTTGAGACTGTGATAGAATATGAATGGGAACTTTTCAAGTAAAACAGAATGCTGTTATTCATTCAATGTGGCAACAAGTCTATAGGGGTAAGGAGTTTAATGTGATGGTCTGAATAAAAATGGCCCCTATAGATCCATAGAGAGTGGCACTATTAGGAGAAGTGACTTTGTTGGAGTAGGTATGGCCTTGTTGCAAGGAGTGTGTCCCTGTGGTGGTGGGCTGTAGAGAGCCGCGTGATGCTATACCTTACAGGTGGCGCTGATTCCCACCTTCCACCTTTCCAACTGTGAGTGCTCTCAGGTGTGTAACAACTCCATATATGGCTAACACTAAGATCTGGCTTGCTTCCCCGTTTCTGGACCTATCTGCGTTTCCCACGTGGCTTGCTGGGGTTGGCTACCCAGAGGTTATTTAAGCTGTAGGCTAGCTCTGCCCTGGAGGGAGAGGTTGAAAACGAGCAAGTGAGAGGTTGAGAAGGGGCAAGAGGTTGTGAGAGGTAACAACAGGGTGAGAAGATTATTTTAAGGGCCTGAATAAACCGCAGTTAAGAAGAGTCCGGTGTTGCATCTTCATTGCTGATAAGATGGCGCGACAGTGGGCTTTACAATTTTTTATGCTCAAGTTACACCCAATAACACAGTACACGTCTATTTGCCTTCAGATCATGATGAAGAACTCTCAGCTCTTTCTCCAGCCTCATAACTGCCTGCAATCTATCATGTTTCCTGCCATAATTATAATGGACTGAACTCAGAAATTGTAAGTCACCAACATTAAATGTTTTCCTTGGTAACAGTTGCCATGGCCATGGTGTCTCTTCACAGCAATAAAAGCCCTAACTAAGACATCATCCTCTCTCTCTTTCTGAGATCCTACTAATCAGACTGTTTGTATCTTCACTATCAGAGAACACAACACTTCCTCCTCAAGCAAACATTGAGAGGTTTTAGTTCCTAAAAAAGGGATGGGTTATCATATGTTCTTCCTTTGTGCATGAAGGAAAATTCAACAGTCAACCCTTGTGTAAGCATCCATATTTTCTCACTGTAACTGGTTGCTTAGTAACACCATAGCCGAATGCCAGCATTCATGGTCAACAAAATCCATCATGATTAGCAAAATTCTTTGCTGCAAGAGGTGTTTTACAGAACATACAACAAGAATAGCCATACTCTATTTTTAGTGATGGAAACAAAAACACTAAAATAAAGCAATTCCATATTAACATGTATCTATAAAACAACAAGTAACTATCCATTTATTCACTCAAAGTTGATTAAAATGACTCCATTTTTTGCCATTATATTAATTCTGAACATCAAAAATTTAAATCCATATTTTATTTGAGGAGAGTGTAGCATAATATATGATTTGTAAAACACTATGATGTGTTATATGTGGAAAAAATATTACAATGAATAGTTTGTTTTTCTAGAAAATAGTAATCCAGAGCTGCAGTTACTTTTAAATGAAATAAAGTAGTTTTAAGATTTGTTAAAACAAAACATAAATTTCTTCATTAATTCTGATTAGAATTAAGTTTGTAAACTGTAATCTTTAGAAAGAAGTGTTCTCATGTCCTAATTCTACAGTACTTTTCCAAATACAATACAAGTTACAATATTAAACTGGACATGTAACGAAATGTATCACCCATCTATAAGTGACTTCACTGAGAGTAGAAAATTATGAACCCAAAGTCTAAAAATTAAATATCCCCCAAAACTCTACTGAGTTTAAGAATAATGGCAACATTATATCACGCGACTTTGGAAGAAGGGAAGAGGACTGACAAGGAGGGGAGAGTGATATATTTATGGTGAGTTAATTTTCATTCTCTTTTAAACTTTAGCTTACAACTGAAATATCTAATCTCTGAAATTAATGTAGTAGAGCACCTCTAAACAGTTAGAACCATTCACAATTTATGCAGCTTGAAACTTCAAACAATTGATAGACATTTCATAATAAAATCTATTCCTGTACAAACAACTTACTTACTAGAAATGATGGTAGACATAGTATCAAAGAGATTGTTAAAGGCTTACATATTACAATAATGTTTTTTCAATTGGATTATTTGGCGACTCTTCCCTACCAAATTTAATTTGGTCTTTTGCTCATAGCCATTTGATCCACTAATAGTTAATTAAAACACTGAGATGTTTCATTTGCAGTTTTTTATTATTATGAAATGCTCAGAGAAGTATATGGAAAGGATATGGCCGTTGACCCCATCACCCCCTCTATGCAGACAAATTGTGTCTCTGCTTTGTAGTACCAGTAACATTGCAAAACCTTAGCTCCAAGGAGCTACTGTAAAACAAGGAAGATGTGTAGAAATTTAGCTGAATGACATTAGCAAAGCATTAGCCTGTCATTGTTCCAATTGTGGTTTTACCCTAAATCCAAAATCTCCCCCAGCAAAATACAGATTTTCCACTTAATTTATTAATCATGTGTAGCTTATCTGTGAGAATTATATCTAAGACTCTTTCTCTGAAGAAACTATATACTCAAATTGGATAAGAAATTTTAAACATGGCTACTAAAGGTAACACACGAACACTGGAAAACAGAAAAAACAAATGCATTCACTTGGAAATCAGGAAGCCTGCCTGCATCTCAGTACCTCCGAAAGCTGGCTTTGTAAATTTTATCCTAGCCTTCAGGTCTTTAGCCCTGTGATTTCCATCACCAAAATGCTGTAATACTTGAAGTTACTTTGAGGCTCAAAAAATGTGTGAATTGATAGTGTTACAAGAGCTGTTTTCTAGAGTTCATGTTGTAGCCTGGGGAGTTGCTGATTTTCTATGTGTTAGAAGATTTTTCCACACTGGTTTTAAGGATTTGCAGGTTTCAGGGAACATGAGATCCTCAGAAGATTCACAGAAGCCACAGGGCTGTCCTTTTATAGCAGTAATGGTCTTAGGAACTGGCAGAAAATAACACTCTCAGCAAGAAAAAGAAAATGATCTAGTCCCATTCTCATCTCATTTGTATAGGATTGCTTCATCATTTTCACAGTGCCGTTCCATGCATTGCTATTTCTTTCACTGACGCCAGGTGCTGGGCATGTAAGGCCATTATTAATACTGAATATTAAGGAGCCAGAATGAAGAGAAAAAGACTACATAAACCTCTGTGGGACTTCAGGGAAAGATATTCATTATAATAGCCTTAACTAATTCATTCTAATATCATTAAACTCAATCAAAATCAGTCACTTTCTTGTTTCATATAACATTGCTCTAACTCACTTACATCTATACAAACACATAATAAAACCACGTTTTTCATTTAAAATGATGAAAATGATAGACCATGTGGCAGACTTTTATGAACACAACCATCATTTTGTATTTTAACTCCCACAAGAATTTTAGCTATAAATTGCTTATATTTTCAGCTTACAATTTAAATGATAACTGCATTCCATTTCGATTAGGGTTACAAATCTCATTAAGTCAAATACTATCATTTATGTCTACTGACACATATACTAAGGGTCATCACCCACTATTTCTTGATGAAGATGCTACTATGAACCCCAAAAAAGAAAGATTTGCTTGTTCTGATGTGTTTCATGGTCTGTGATATCAATGTGTATCACTGCAAGTGTATTTGAATTTTTTCACCATATTTAGTGATACACACTCTAGTCACATATGGTACTCTAATACCATAAGCTTCATTCTATTGTGACAGCTAGAAAATTTCACTTTCCTTTAGGAAAAAGAGGTGCTATTTTAATGCATGTATTGTGATTTACAAAAATGAAATATAGATAATATCTAATGGGATATTCACCAACAATACATTTTATTATGTGTATATATTCTATATTTTTCTAAATATATATTTTCTTGGAGGCCAGAATCTGTGAATTTTCTTGCTATAAAGTTTGGAACAAAATACTCTATCTAGTAAAATCAAGAAAATATTAGCCTATAGAATTCCATATGTTTTGCCCACAGGTCCTAATAGAATTAATTTTAACTTTATGATGTTTTTACATTGGTTGATTGGCTCCACTGTATTGCATGAAATTTATCTGCAGAAAACCTGAAATGATAATTTATTACAGAAAAAGCATAATCATTTGATATTTTAGTTCTTTAAAGATTTTACAGCACATTCTTAAAGAGACCATTGGGAAAATCAGCTGTAATGATTTGATCTAAACTACTTTTCTGTGAGAAGAATCTTTCCTATCAGTTATGAAATTATAGCCCAAACTCATTTTTCTTTTTCCATTTTAGTTTTAGCTTTCATGTAATCTGGCATCTAAGTAAACTTGAGCTTTTGCCCTATAAACAGTTTTTAATCGTCTGTGTGATTGCAGTACTTTCTGGAGTTCATGGTGGCAATTGAGCTATGATTGCAAGAGTAGGAGATATATTTAGTACCTGTCTCATTGTGAAAAGAAAATGCCTACCCGTTTGGAGGTTCAAGAAGATCTAGAAAATTATAGTGAAACCATCACAAATAATTATCAAAAAGCATGATTCAAAGTAGAAATCAAAGTAGCTTCATATTTTATGACTTTGAATTTTCAGAAAGTTAACTTCACTCACTGAAATAATGTAAAATAGAGTGGCCAAAACCCTCCTTCTGTATACCTCACTATGATTATAAAACATTAATAAGCATGCTGATATATTTGTTTCAATTTTATTGCTAATTGTGCATTGTTTTACCAAACGTGTGGTACCTGGCAGTTATTTCTTCATTTGCAAAATTGCATTCCCATTGATTTTGATTTTATTGAGATTAATATTTAGGTAGGCTCATGCATGTTTAAGCTATTGAAAACTGTATTTTTAAATTATTTTTTCATGTCATGTATTTTGATGACATTTGTTCTGCTCTACCAGTTACTTCCAGATGTCCCACTTCTGTTCACACCAAGCCTCACATTCTCTTCTCTTGCTCTCTCTCTCTCATCTTTAATCAACAAAATTAAAACAAGCATATTCCAAAACAGATAATAAGTCTATAAAAACCATTGTGACTATTTTGTGTTTACCAACTAATCCTTAGCATTGGGTCTGCCCTTAGGTGTAGTTGCTAAATCTAGTGCCAGGGAATTGAGGACTATTGACTTACTGTCTTTCAGTTTCTTTATATAAGTGGATTACATTTCTCTATTTACATGTGTTGAAACAACACTGCATTTCAGGGACGAAGCTTATGTAATCATTTTGAATAATCTTTGGGTGTGTTTTTAAATTGAGTTTACATGTATTTTATTGTGAACTTTCATCTTTGCTGGATAAGTGATATCGGTACAAAATTCTTCATTTCTATTTTTTTTCTTTTTATCAGATCTATGTATAAGTTTGGCAACATATAATAGTAGCTCAATATAAAGGAATAAGAAAAATTTCTGAATTTTCTACTTTTCAGAATAATTTGAGGTACATCTTTGTAGATTTGGTAAGAACTTTGAAGTTCTGGACCTAGGATTTTTGGTTGTAATATTTTTAGTTACTCTTATTTAACTAGGAGTTACTATTCTGTCTATATCATTATTTCATTATGATATTTTACAATTAGAACTCCATCCAGTTATTTTACTGCATTGATTTTGGCTCAGTTCTCTCTGTCTCTGTCTCTGTGTCTCTGTCTCTCTCTGTCTCTCGCTGTTTCTCTCTCTCTCTCGATGTCTTTCTCTCTCTCTCTCTCTTATTCCTTATCTATTGTCTTTTTTTCTTATTTTTCCCCCCAGAAATATCAAGTGTGTTGTTAGGTTATTGACATGAGATTTCTGGAGTTTTGGTGTTGGCGGTGGTGTTTTTTACTATGGGTACTTAGTGCTTTGAACTTCAACATGTCCATTAGATTTGTGTGTGTTGTCTTGTGATTTTATTATCAATCAATTCTTAAAAGTAATTTTTTAAGATGCATAGCACACAGTCTGGCCTTGAACTCATGATACTCCTGCCTCTGAATCCTTTAGCAAATCCTACTGGCATGCACCACCACAAATGGCATCAAAAGATTGAATTTCCTTCTTTTGTATGTCTTGACTCAATTGTCATTCAGTAGAGAGTTATTGTATTCGTTGATATACACCTTCACTCCATGGTGATCAGATAGCAAGCAGCATGCTATTTCAATTTTCTTCTATCTGATGATAAACTTCTATCTGATGATCTGACTCCTAGTACGGGCTACTGAGAAGAACGTTTATTCCTTAGTGTTTGAATTGAATGTAATAAAGATATCTTTTGTATACATTTGATTTATGATATTCTTTAACTCCAACATTTCCTGTTTTGTTTTACTTCAGGGATTACATGGCTTTTGATAAGAATGAGGTATCTCACTGTGTTAGGGTCAAGAAGTAATTTTAGCTATGTAGTATTTCTTTAATGAACTTGGGTACCATTGAGTTTTTACCTATATGCAATCATGTTCCATTACCTTTTACAATTAGAAAAGCCTGAGTTCAAGTTAAATTTCTTAATTACTACTGCTGTCATCTTCTTAAATAAAAATTTGGACATTTTATTCATATTTATTGTGTACCCTTCATCACCATAGTGCAAGTTCTACAATTATGGTCATTTAACTCTCTTTCCTACCATTTATTTCTTAATATAAAAATACATATATTTAATTTGGTTATATTTGCTTTGTGAATACACATTTCATGTATACTTACCCATGTGAATGCATTTACCTTTAGAGGCCAGAAAACTGCAAATGGAGGTCCAGAACTTGGGTTTACAAGTGGTTATTAACAGTCATACATAGGGGTTGAGACAGGAACTTTCTTCCTATTCAAGATCAGCAACATTACTTTAAAAGAAATTCCATACAATACATTCTTATCACACATTCTTTTTCACCAATAACTGATGTCCATCTTTCCATCCCCCTTGATTCTTTTCTTTTCTGTGTAACCTTAAATGTTTATGTGATAACATGTATTTCTCCCTGTAGATCACTACTATCCCAAAGTATTAAGATGTTCAAATTAAAGGTTTTGTTTCTTTGCATTCTCGCACCTCATGGACTTGGTTTTTCTGCAAACAAATGCTTTTACTATTACTAAAAGGAGAATACTAAAGCAACTTGTGCTAAGTACTGTCACTTTGTCTTTAGACTCCATATTACGTGTAGGTTAAAACAAAGTTCAAGTTCCAAATGCTTGGGCGATGGACAGATTTCAAGCGGCTGACCAACCTCTTTTTTAGACAAAAGAAATAGTCTCTTTTTTTTTAAAGTAATTTTATTAAATTATAAAAGTTTCCATTTCCGCCCCTCCTCCCACCACCCTCCCACTCCCCCACTCCCTCTCCTCCTCCTTCTCCATCCCTAAGAGCAGTCAGGGTTTCCTGTCCAGTGGGAAGTTCAAGTTCCTCCCCCCTCCCTCCAGGTCCAGGAAGGTGAGTGTCCAGATGAGGAGCAGAAGGAGGAAGAAAATGAAAAAGGAAATAAGGACTGCGAGGAATGCAATCACCCACTGATACAAGGGGACAGATCTAATGAGAGTTTACCAAGGCCAGTTGGACTGGGACTGAACGAGGACGCAATCCAACCAGATTCTCTGAATGTGGCCGGATTCTCTGAATGTGGCCGGATTCTCTGAATGTGGCTGGCCCGGAGTCTTTCTGAAAAGCCATTGACAATGGCACTGGGACTTGTTTCCTCTGCATATGCTGGATTTTGCGGATCCAGTCCGTCTGGACACTCACCTTCCAAGAAATAGTCTCTTATGACACATAGTGGGGGATGTACCTCACGACAACAACAAAAACAAATGTGTCTAACTGGCAAAACATTCTGTGTCTGTTGACAATGATGGAACACACAAGGAAAGCCCCTAGTCCCCAAATCCTGAATGGTGAAAAACTGTAACTGGGCAACAAAGTAGTTTTAAATTTTATGCTTATAAACCCCAGTTCTGTCTGTGTTCAGGGCTGCCAGGAATTTCTTGTCCTGCAGTCCTGATGGATAAGCAT